>NC_022035.1:1078803-1104138 GCF_000317375.1 Microtus ochrogaster | reverse complement strand
AGAGAGAGAGAGAGAGAGAGAGAGAGAGAGAGAGAGAGAGAGAGAGAGAGAGAGGAATTCCAGCCATCTTTTTGCTAATTTGGACAGTCTCCCTCAGTGATCACCTACCGGGAACAGATCATCCTTGACCTGGTCTTTGTCTATCAGGAGACACTCTAGTGTTCTCTAATGCTGGCCTCTAGATACTGTCTAAATATTCTGTGTATTAAAATAACAAATGTTTTTAGTGAGTTCTTTGTTGTTGTAGTTGAGGGGTGGGGGTGGTTGCTGAGGGAACTGGGAGAGCTGAAGCAAACAATTGAACTGAACTGACTGTCCAGGTCCAGATGATATGTAGGGAGAGGGAAGGAACAAAAATGGAGTAACCGGGCTAAGGAGCCAGGGATAATCAAAGCCTTGCATGGCTTTGCTGCTAGAACACTGACGCCCATGTTCAAAGCCCTGTGTCGTTTTCCGAGGAGAGAGAGCTTTCAGCAGGTGGTTGGAGCTGAGTAGGCCTGACGGCAGCTTTGTATATCATGTCCAGCAGGGTATTCAGCTTTCATTGGATATCTAAGGAGAACCGGAGCTGCAGTCCCTCAAGCAGTGTCTAGGATTGTGCTGGGCACTGGACAAGTTGGAAGCGCTAGAAACCGAATGACTAGGCGCTGCCCTCTGTGTGTGTGTGTGTGGGGGGGGGGGCTTATGGTTTGCTGGAGGAGAGAAAAAGTGCAGTGAAACATTCTCAGTTTATGGGAGCTCCAGATCTAGGTGGTAGGATCAAGGCAGGCTTCTCTGGAGCTGCAGTGTCTTATCATGTCTCCACATAAAAATGTCTTATAAGGAAAATGGAGAACCAGCATTGAAGTTAACCCCTATGATCTGAACACTTGGAAGGCTGTGGGAGGAGGGTCTCAAGTTCAAGGCCAGCCTGGGATATATAGCAAGATCCTGCCCAGAAACAGCAGAGATGGGGAAGCGGTGAGGGGCAATCTGAAGGGCTCTGGAGGAGCCTGGGCTAGCGCAGTGCTGTGAGAATTGAGAGCAGAGACTGAACTGCAGGAATACTTTACGGGAGGAAGAAAGCTGCTTTGATGCTCAATTGTGGAAACAGGGCTGGAGGGAGGGTGTCAGAAGCACCAGCGGGCTTCAGGTGATGAAACTGACTGAAGCGAGGGTCCATTTAATTGGGAACATTTGAGAAGAGGATGATTAGAGTCAGGGAAATGACAAGACTCAGCCAGGTATGGGCTATGCAAATGGATAGTGTCTGAGGTCCATGTTGTTCTTAATTCCTGACTGGCTTTCTTGTCTGTGGGTTAGAGGGTAAAGACGTTACGCGAGGAAGAAGACACAGACACGCGGCGGTCCCACGTGGGTGCACTTTTAATGGGGGAGGGGTAACAACGGGCAGGTAAAGGTGTGCAGACACGACAGGAAAGGCGGGGAAAGAGAGAGAGAGGAGAGGGAGGTCCTAGGGACCCTTGCTTTTTAACGAGGAATGCAAAGGCTTCTGGGAAATGTGTTCGTGGTCCAGGAGAACGCTGGGAGCTGTAGTTCCGCAAAGGAACAACAGCCCACACTTCGTGTTGGTCTTGAATTATGGGTAAAAGAGTTATGGGATTCCTGATATCATGCTATGAAACCCTGTAGGTTGCATGTGCGTATGGAAAGCACAGTAGGAGCAGTGAAAAAAGCAATGGTGAGCGCCACCATGTGAGGATGAGAATGAAGAGGGAGGCGAGCTCTCCCTGCCCTGGATGGAGGACACCCAGAACATCTCTGCCACCGAGGTTACAGGGCACAGGTTGTTGAGGAGAGAAAGAGCAAAGGTTTTGCAGGGCTGACAAGTTTCCTATTTGTCTGGGAGGAAAATCAAGGTTAAGAAAATATATAGACCATCACCTTGGAGGGTATTGGTGAAGGAGCTTTCCTGGAGTGAGGCAACAGACCAAGGGCTACAGGACTTTAGCTCCATCATGGCTCTGGGGGGAGCCAGGTGTAGGTTGAGGGTAAGGCTGGATTAATGTGCTTGGGGATTATCCTCACTTAGAATAAAATCACTAGGAGTAGCTGTGTAATTCTGATGCTAAACCCCACTTGAGAAACCTTCAGCTTCTTCACATAATCGCATTTGCTTTCTGGCATTGAGGCAAGGGACATTCAAGTGCATATGGATTTTCTTCCCAAGTTGGTACTGAATGAATAATCAAGTGTTTCTTGTGAAGTCTCTTCCAAACGAGTAGACAGACAATTCATCCCACCTCTTATGAATTCCGGTTTCATCGGCAGGTTTCCACTCTCCAAGCTTAGAAATATGGAGTAGACACCGCCCCTTGTTTACGCTGACATCTGCGTGTGCTCCTGTAGAGGCTGCATGGAAATAGGTGTTTTGAAGCATCTTGTTATTGACTATACTAAGCCCCATAACTCAGAAGGATGCACTTGGACTCACAAATTTTAACTTTCAATTAAGTCTACCTCTTTTGAAGACGAGGTACCGATTGCCTTTCTTCAGGCAGTGCCTGAGCCATGCTTCAGCTGAAGAGTTCCAGAATGCTGATGCATTCTGGATGTCCTCTCTGACTTATAAGAACTTTGGTTGACTTGATTTTCAGACTCTTAATTTTAAAATTCTTTTCAAGTGGCTGGGGAAGAAAATGAGACTTCTATTGCAGTTGCAAGAAAGAGTCTAGATATTAATGATTGATTGATCAAAACATGAAGTTGAGTAAAGACATATGTTCTGTGGTTAATATATTACCTATAGAAAAATGATAAGGATTTAATTTATGTGCTATCACACATTTAGTAGTCATATAATCACATTTTATTGAAAATAACTAGCAGATTAAACAGTAGTACCAACAAGCTTTTTAAATATCTGAAAGTTCCAATTAAGGACCTAACTGAGGACATCTCTCTGGACCCCTGGGAACCTCTCTAGGGTCAAGACTCTTACCAACTCTAAAATGACTCCTTTAATTGAGATATCTACTTCCCTGCTCCCATATCCACCCTTCCTTTATCCCAACTATCCCATTCCCCCAAGTTCTTCCCATCCTCCCCTTCTCACTTTTCTCTCCCCATCTCCCCTTTCCCTCATCCCACCCCACCCCCCAGTTCCCAATTTTTGCCCAGCAATCTTGTCTACTTCCAATATCCAGGAGGATAACTATAAGTTTTTCTTTGGGTTCACCTTCTTATTTAGCTTCTCGAGGATTGCAAATTATAGGCTCAATGTCCTTTATTTATGGCTAAAAACCAATTATGAGTGAGTACATCCCATGGGGTCTGGGTTACCTCACTCAGGATAGTGTTTTCTATTTCCATCCATTTGCATGCGAAATTCAAGATGTCATTGTTTTTTACCACTGAGTAGTATTCTAATATTCCACATGCAATATATATTCCACACTTTCTTCATCCATTCTTCCATTGAAGGACATCTAGGTTGTTTCCAGGTTCTGGCTATTACAAATAATGCTGCTATGAACATAGTTGAACAAATACTTTTGTAGTATGATAGGGCATCTCTTGGGTATATTCCCAAGAGTAGTATTGCTCGGTCCTGGGGTAGGTTGATCCCAAATTTCCTGAGAAACCCCCACACTGCTTTCCAAAGTGGTTGTACAAGTTTGCATTCCCAAGAGCAATGGATAAGTGTACCCCTTACTCCACATCCTCTCCAGCGGAGAGAGAGCCTGAAATGGCCCGATCCTATAGCCATACTAATGAATATCTTGCATATCACCATAGAACCTTCATCTGGCGATAGATGGAGATAGAGACAGAGACCCACAATGGAGCACTGGACTGAACTCCTGAGGTCCAAATGAGGAACAGAAGGAGGAAGAACATGAGCCAGGAAGTCAGGACCGCAAGGGGTGCACCCACCCACTGAGACGGTGGGACTGATCTATTGGGAGCTCACCAAGGCCAGCTGGACTGAGACTGAAAAAGCATGGGATAAAACCAGACTCTCTGAACATGACGAACAATGAGGGCTGATGAGAAGCCAAGGACAATGGCACTGGGTTTTGATCCTACTGCGTGTACTGGCTTTGTGGGAGCCTAGCCTATTTGGATGCTCACCTTCCTAGACCTGGATGGAGGGGGGAGGACCTTGGACTTCCCACAGGGCAGGGAACCCTGACTGCTCTTTGGACTGGAGAGGGAGGGGGAGGGAAAAGGGAGGCGGGGAGGAGGTGGAAATTTTTAATAAAAAAATTCTAATTAATAATGAACAACACAACTAGCTATTATATTTCATGCTAAGTACTGCATCGAGATAGAAACTTTAAATTATCTCAAATCATCAGCAATCATTATCTAAATCTTGGTGGAGCATGTTTTGTTATTTCCAATTTTAGAAGGAAAAATACTGAGACTTAGCCTTTCTTGACATGCCACAATGGCCAGCTCCCCACAGCGCCACACTCTTCTAAGCATCCTTATTCTCCTAACATTTAATACTTACTATCTACGACAAGCCTACTTGATTGATTAATTGAAAGGATAAATTATTCATTAGTGGCTTCTTTTGTTACACAGAAATTGCTTATTTAATGCACTCACCTATTCTTAGATCTAGCAAAGTATCTGCTAAGTTAAAGATATTCAACTAACAATTATGAAGAATGACTTGAAATAACACAATTGGAGAATATGGCATTAAATATAAATGCTAGCTGTTTTTGTCAGTGATTTTTTTTAAAACTATTTAATCCACACATTGATAAAATATATTGATAGAGGGCCAGTCAAGCTAGTTCACTGAAAAGTAACATCTTATTATTTCCTAATATTTTATCAACCTTTTATTTTGTTAAGTCAAATGGAGACGCTTGAAGCTTTTGGAAGATAATTTCAACAACTTCCAAATCACGGTCGGTACAAAAGATGGAGTCAAGATTTGTTTCTGCCATATTTCTAACAAGAGTCTGTACTGAAGAAGTCATCCAGTAGTTACACAGATTGGTACATTTTCTAAGTGAACTCACATAGGAAGCTCAGGGCATGGTGGCACAAGTTTCTAAGCCCTGTGCTGGGATGGCACAGACAGTCATATCCCAAGGCTCACTGGACAGCCAGTTTACTCTACTTGGCCAGTTCTAGGTCAATGAGAGATCCTGTCTCATAAAAAGGAGAAAGAAAAAAAAGTTCTTTGATATCTAAAGAAAGTGTTGTTCTCTGGTTTCAACATGGTTTTACACACACATATATCTGTATACACATTAGTACATAAGCACCATGCAGTCACATGTAAAACATTTCAAATCTTCTCTTTTAGTTATTTTAAAATATGTAACACACTATAAAATACAAATATATAATTACAGCCACCACGCTGATGCCTCTTTATTGAAACTTTCTACTCTTGGATAATGTTTTTCTAGTCTCCTGTCCCCCTTCACCATTTGATTGCACTCGGTTCTCTTTGTTTATGTAGATTAAAAGCTAAATTTCGGGATATGCTATTAATTGCTTCTTACTGGATTTCAATTTGCAATGTGAAAAGAAGACACTTTTCTTGCTGATTTTAAACCTGTTTGAAATCATTTGGAGAAGTTGGCTTCTGTGGGGAAATGGGTGCCTAAGGACATACTTTCCCACTTCAAGCAGGTTGACTGACTGGAGCAGATACTGAAGTTGGAGCTATTGAGTCTGGTGACAGCCTCGGCAATTCTACAGAACTTCTGACTCCTCCCTAGTACAGTGTACCTCATGTTACAGCACATTGTGGACCCTGGGTGTCATTGCTCCTTACTAAGTAGGTCAGGTAAGGTAAGGAAGACTCCTGGTTCACTACAAACCCATTACTTACTGCACAAGATGCCCTCAAGGCCCATACTTCACAGGCACATGTCTTCAATCTGTTATTTCTACGCCATGTTTCAATACTTGAATAAAACCAGTACTTCAGAACCTTAAAAAGGTGTCTGTGTGTGTGCATGTGTGCGCATGTGTGTGGTAGGAGTTTCTTTGGATCTCTTTCTCGTGTTTGAGCTAAATGATTCACCCAGTTTTACAGTTTACTGTATGTAAATCTTCTAGTTCATGTTGTTATAGCTAAGTTTCTTCCCCTCCCCCTTTGTGTGTGTGTGTGTGTGTGTGGTGTGCCTGGTTTCTCCATGTCTGATAAGTCTGTGCAAGACACAGTGTGGATTATTGGGACTGACACATGCTCTTGGCAGTTCTCCCAATCTTTCAGCTTCTTTTTGTCCAGGGAGTTGAAATCCCCTAGAACTCAGTGTCATGCTGTGTGTCATACCCCTGGTTGTTGTGGATTTGCTGCCTGGGTCACCTACAGTGCTTCCCCAGGACTCTCTGCTCAGGTGTACGTTCTAATACCTTCTCCTTGCAGGACCTGTTTGATGATAGCCCTGGAATGCGGGCTCTATGGGTTCCCTGCTTCTAACTTCAGCTGCTTGCTGAAGCTCTTTATTTCTGTTCATCCCTATCCGAATCTCCAGTTTCCTCTCAGAATCTCCATCTGAGAAGAAGGGGATGAGTTATGACAGTTTCCCCCCATATCTTGTTTGAACTGTATGTTCAACAACAACTGTGGAGGTCTTGTTGTGTGGCAGGAATGGAGGTGGAGACAGAGAGATAAGATGGAATTTCCAATCTCAGGAAACTATCACTTGCATAGTAGATTTTCCCCAGTTTTGAGGATAAGGAAAATCTTTTTGAAGATTCTAAGAGGTAATAAAGGTAGGAAGGGATTAATGCAAACTCTTATAATCCTTCATTGTTCTGTGTCTGAGGTAGAATGTTCAAGACAGCACACCAAAGAAAACATAGCCGACAGCCTTCGTGCCTTTCACCCCAGCAATGGTTGTGGTGCTTGTTCTTTCCGTCACTGTTTCTAGGGCTCTGTCTTCCCTGCCATTTCACAATGAAATGCCCATAAATTTGCTTTGTTTTACTGAAGACAATATGCATGTGAAAACATCTTGCCAGTATCTGGCCTCCCCTCCCCCAAGTGTGCAATGCCTTTCCGATTTCATGATTTGGAATTGTTAGCTCCTGCACGCTCAGTCCCACAGATAACTCCCCAAAGCTCACACCATCAGGCCTTTCTTACACAAATACTGCTTCCCTCTGCTTCAGCAGCTATGGGAGTGCCATTTTCAGGTCTCAGTTTACATTTCCTCTGACTCCCTTATTTCCTAAAGCCTAGAGGCAAAAACCCCCTCTTACTGCCGGGCCATCTGCTTTACTCTATGTTTTTAATCCCAACATCCAGTTTCCTTTTTCTAATTATCCCCATCAGGAGTGACTCATAATTCTTATATATTGGAGTGAAATTTCTTGTGGCTGGGAGAAAGCCCCCAAAACTAAATTTACATTTATTGAAGTCCCTTGTTCCCTAAAATCCAGAGTGAAGGTAATTCACTAATGGGGACAGATTAATTTGCCTAGCCCAAGAAAACAATGCATTCCTATTTCAAAGCACGGGGGATTTTGTGTTTAGGTAGTTGAGTAAAGTATTCCCAAGGCTCAAAAGGAGTTGGGAGGTTTGGATGCTCAACTTACTAAACCTGGATGGAGGTGGGCGGTCCTTGGACTTCCCACAGGTCAAGGAACCCTGATTGCTCTTCAAGCTGATGAGGGAGAGGGACTTGATCGGGGGAGGGGGAGGGAAATGGGAGGCGGTGGCGGGGAGGAGGCAGAAATCCTCAATAAAAATAAATTAAAAAAAAATAAAAAAAAAAGGAGTTCGTAAGGAGAAAGGAGAGTGAGGAGTAACTGATGCTTTTTGAAAACGTGGAGGAAGCTTCTAGGAGGAGGAAGGACTGGAAGGGAGTGTTAGAATATGTCAAGAGGTGGAAGGGTGATATTCCCGGGGAGATGGCACAAGGCATGTAGAAGGACGTGGTGCTTCTCACAAGGCACACCTAACCACTGTTACGGTGATTTCCCACTCAACAGTGGCTTGCAGCTTACGGTGATTTTGTTCCACGGGTAGTTTTTTTTTGGCAATCTTTGGAGTCATTACTGATGTACATGGGTACGAGCAGGAGTGTGGCATCCAGGGTAGAAGCCAGGATAGTGCTCAGCATCCTTTAGTACACAGAGGGAAATGATACAGAGCTTTCTCCATTCATGTCAGCAGTGACACAAAGGAAGGAAGACTCTGAGGGCTGGGACCTGGCCTGTGTCATTCCTGACCTGTGTCTATGCCATCTGTCGGGCTTGGAATAATTGTTGACACTCGGGTGACATTTCTTAAGAGATCGGAGAAAATAGAAATTTAGAATTAGAAGTTGAGGCCTAATGAAAGGGTATCTGGGAAATCAAGTGGCTACCGAGACAGAGAGAGCGATCAGAAAGGGCATCTTGTGGCACATTCAAGGATCCTCTGATGTCTAGTCAGTCCCTGAAAAGCCACTGGAGGGTTCTGTGCAGGAGACTACCTGGCTTAGCCTTTAGCAAGCAGCAAGACAGCAGGGGGAGGAGCCCACTGCTCTTTCCTCAGTACCACTGTTAGAATGATCTACCACTAGAACAGTAGCACTCAGCCTAAGACAAAGCACTTACTTAGTAAGGGACTATGATTCTGTAGGCAAGATAGTCTAATTACTTCTCTCTCTTTCTTTCCCTCCCTCCATCCCCCCCCCAGCCCTCTCTCTTTCTCTCTTTTTGTCACAGGATCTTTCTATGTAGCCTTGGCTATTCTGGAACTTGCTTTCAAGATGGCCTCGAACTCAAGAGATCCACCTGTCTCTGCCTCCCAACTGCTAAGATCGAAGGCATGTACCACCACTGTCTGATCTTGTTATTTTTCTTCGGGAGGAAAGGGTGTATTTGGCTTACACTTCCAGGTCAGTTTATCAATGAGGGTAGTCAGAGCAAGAACCCCAAGCAGAATCTTGAAGCAGAAATCATAGAGGAAGGTTGTATGCGGAATCATTTTCTGCCTCCATCAACTTCACTCTCTTATATAGTTTAGAATCACCTACTTAGAGATGGTCTTCCAACATCAATTAACAATCAAAAAAGATCTCTCACAGCCATGACCATATACCAACCTGATAAATGCAGTTTCGTAGTTGAGATTCCTTTTTTAGTTGACTTGGACTGTGTAGTGATATTTCGTTTGTATTTTAATAGATCTTGTCTGAAGATTAGAGAGCAAAACAGCCACACTAGTCAGCCATGCAGACAAGACAATGGTGACACACAAGTTTAATCTCAGTAGCCATCACCATATAAACCAAGCCTTAGTGGTGCACTTCTTTATTCCCAGCATGAGAGGATTCTAAATCAGGATGAGAAAGGAACTGGCTCTTTCAGTCTGAGGATTTCTTAGAGGTAAAAGTTCTCTAGTGGATTGACTGCTTTGCTTTTCTGACCTTCAGGTTGAACCCTAATATCTGTCTCTGAGTTTTAATTAATCATGCTGCATTTGGTGCCCGACATGGGGCTCAATCCCATGACCCTGAGATTAAGAGTCTCATGCTCTACCGACTGAGGCATGTGGCAAGTTGACAGTTAAAGCTAACAACGACACCAGAGAGAACATGGCCTAAGCTCAGCAATCGAGACAGAGAAAAGAGGACCTATGGGAACACATGGCAAGGAGTTAGAATTGACGGGACTTGGTGACCAGTTCAATATGGGATATAGGATGAGGTTTTTGACTTAGGTATTGGTATTATTACATAGGATGAAAAAGACAGGAAGAAAATCAGGGTTTGTATGCTTGTGTTTACGAATTTGTTTTTGAACATTTATTGAAGCATTAATTTAGGTCCCCACACTCAATAGACATTTGGTTAGTCCATTAACTAAGCTTTGAGGATCTCAATATACATAATCCTAGTTCTTAAAATGTTGCCATGTCCATAGTCTTGTCACAATAGACAAAGGTGGAAACAACTCCTGTCCATTGACAGGTTACTGGATAAACTAAATGTAGTGTGTTCGTAAAAGAGAGTCTGTGGAGTCATTGGAAAGAATGAAGTAAATACATACTATATAAGGAACCAAACTCTTGAAAACATGCCAAATGATGAAAATTATTTATAAAAGGTAAGATATTTAATGACATACTTACATGAAATATACAGAATAGATAAATCTATAGATATAGAAACCATTAACAGTAGGCAGGCGCCAAGGAAGAAGAACAATGGAGAGTGATTGCTTAATGGGCATTAGACTTCTCTTGACAATGGTAAAATATTCTGGCTCTAGGTGGGGGTTGTGATAGCATACACTGTGAATATATTAGAGAATACAGAATTTCACATGTTAAAGTAACTCTCTTATAGTTTAAGATAGGTAATTCACATAACAAAAAAAATTTGGAATTTCAGGTAAACACACCTCTCCTTTTATTATTGCAGGAAGCACTTGATCTGATGAGAAAGACAAGTGAAAAATGCAGCAAATCAATGGCGACAATCTCTAATTGTCTCTGGTAATAGACAGTGTTCTTCAACCTGAGAAATTATCTGAAGAATGCTCCAGCAACAATGAAAGCCTTGGCAGGAGCCGGAGAGAGAAGTGAGTTAAGAAACCATTTTCTCTATTTTTATGGTGCTGATTGCTACACTTCATGTGAGGCATAATGGAGTTATTCTTGAGACATAAGTGAGTCCATCAATGCCATGCCACTAGTCAATGGCTGAAGTCTTAAATAGACAGGTTCACCAGGCCTTGGAATTCGAATCTGCTCCTTTGATAGCCTTGATCCCCAAGATCAAGATCCCTAAGAAAACAAAGGCAAATTATGGCAGCAATAAGTAAGATTACAGAATTTTTAAAAAATATTAAAAAAATAAGAAGTGCAAAGTTAAGATATCACTGAAATTTCCTTTAATGTTACTTTAATCTTGAAAAATATAAGAATTCTCAAATATCTAACTTGTTTTTTTTAAAAAAAAAAAACAAACAAGAAATGGAGGAGGCTGCGGAAATGGCTCAGCTGGTAAAGTATAGTGTAACCTGAGTTCAGATCCCCAGCATACACAGTGAAAAAAGAAAAGAGAGGAGAGAGAGAGAGAGAGAGAGAGAGAGGGGGGGGGGGGGGGGGTCAGCACAATAATAGGAAGGGCAGAGCCGTGCCACAATCTGTTGAAGACAAATCCCCAATGCAGAGCGATAATATTTATGCTTTTATTTTCTGTTCTTCTTTTAAAAACAAAAATGTTGATTTTTATATTTTTATAAACCTTTCATTTATAGTAACAAAAGCCTAGAAGCACTGAATAGTTAGGATAGCTCTATCCCTTAGAAAAATAGATACAAGCCTAGTTTTCCAATGACTGAAACATTCATTCTCTTCTCTAGCAAAGCATGTATTGAAACATAGGCACTGATAGAATAGGGAATATGTTGATGAGCACTGCCTTCAAGTTATTCATAATTGTGAGTGTGTAACAAATAAACAACATGTAGAGATTAGTATTAATGGTCTTTGCGTAAGAAAACAGAAATAAGACTAGCCTAGAGAGTTAAGGTCATTCAGCAAGGGATGAGGATAAATATTGATAGGCCACAATCTGCTGGTTTGCAATCTAGGAAATAATCAAGAAAATTAAAAAGCACAGTAATATGCTCCAATCAAATTATTCTCTCATTCTTTCATTAAGTATGCTTTTTATGTCTCAGACATTGTGGCAAGCATTGAGAATCTAGTCAGAATGTTCCTGTTTTTATGACCCCATAGTCTATCGACAAACCAGACATTGAACAGCCTGGGCAGTAAATGCTGATGAACTGTCTTTCAGTAAGGATGCACGACGGTATGGGACACACGACATAGGCATGGCACACAAAGAAGATAGATAAGGAAATGACAAACTCAGTGGCATCTCAGTTAGCTGGCCTGCTAGAACAACATACCACACACCAGGTAGCTTAAAACAACAGACAGTTCCTTTTCTCTGTTGTTGTTTCTGAGAAGCCTAAGATCAAGGCACCAGTGGGTTTGGTCCCCAGGGAAGGACCTCTTCCCAACTGACTTGCAGAGTGGGAATGGATGAAGAAAACTAACTAGCCTTAGGATGTGAGAATCAGGACAGAGAATGAATCAGAATTGACTTCTCTGTTTCTGCCTTGTTGTGGTAACATTTTTAAAATAAAGAATCCTGGTGGAAAAGAAGATATAGGGATTTGAAAAAAAAACCGATCTTGTCTTTGCGGCAGATTTTGTTAGAAATGCTTGCATGTAATTTCCCACGGCTAGAAGGCGGGCCATCAGTGCTGGCCTGATACACAGAATTATCCCTGTTCATTATTATTTGTGTTTACATCACTTTCTTGATATTCACATGGTAACTTTCCAAATTCTTTCATAATATTCATAGTCCTTGTTCTTTTTTTCTGGGACTTTTATTTTTTTAATTTTTCTTTAAAGTTTTATTTATTTATTTATTATGTATATAGTGTTCTGGAGACCAGATCTCATTATAGATGGGTGTGAGCCATCATGTGGTTGCTGGGAATTGAACTCAGGACCTCTGGAACAGCAGTCAGTTCTCTTAACCTCTGAGCCACCTCTCCAGTCCTTTCTGGGACTTTTAATACATTTATGGTTTTCTAGATGCACTCATGTGAAACCTCACTTCCAATTCTTCTAGAGTCTTAGTTCCAGTTATTAAATAATTTTGTTTCTATTTATGAATTCTTGTTTCACCCTTGTTATTCCACCTCTATCGTTACTAAACAGGAAAGAAAAATTTTATTAGGACACAATAATGTATCAGATATTTAAAAGTGATCAAGTATAATGCTATCAAAAGGACAAATAAGAAAGCAAAATGAGAAACTGATATACAGTGGCTGTCCTAATGAAAGATGAACCAACTGAAGTCATGGAAGTAAAGGAAAAGTTTACATGGAAAGCAAAGCTCCAGCTAAGTAATAATGATGGCTAGGAATGGGGTGGCAGAGAAGAAAGGGGGGGGGCGAAAGAGGGAAAGGGCCTGTGTGGCAAAGGAAGCCTCCACGCACAGTTACCACAGCTTGAGTAGAAAGTGTGTAACGGAAAGTTGCAGAAAATGAGGCTCCAACAGAAGCAGATCAGCACTCCATGATAGGAATGCATTGCACCGCACAAAAACTGGTACTCCAACGTCCGAGCTACTCTTGCCACTTTTATTACTGCCTTGGTGTTTGATAAGTGTTTACTTTACATAGTGTTTAGAATGATCTTTCAAAGCATGTCCTATACATTATCCATTTAGCCACGACGATGTTCCTTTGGGATATGCTTGACAATTTTGTCAATAGCAGCAAGCAGCCAACTTGATGCCCTATGTCTTCCAAATCAAATTACCAAGGCCTCATCATTCACCTATTCCCTTTATGCATTTCTGCCAAACTGTGTTTCAGTTGTAATTGTCTTGCTCACAGACTTTCACTGGCTCCTTATGTCCTACATCAGCAAGAAGAGTCTCTTTGCTTGACATTGTAGAGAGTGTCTATAGAAATTAGAATCAGCATATGTGCCTAAACATATTTTCTACTAAATAAAATGCTTTATATTATCTATTGCTGCAGAGGAACTATGCTAAAATTAAGTGGTTTACAAAAGAAATATTATCATATCTTTTAGTTTATGGCCCTGGAACTCAAACAGGGCTTAGACGGATCATTATTCTGCTTTACTTTGCATTTGCTGTGGTCACTGGGGATCATCTGGCAGCCGGTCTGGGAGGAAGCATCCAAGATGGATTGTTTACATGTCTGACACAAAGCTAACTAGAAGACTGGGCTCAACTGAACATTGACTGAAATGTTTGCATCTGGCTCTGAGACAAAAAATGAGCTCTCCACCTTTGGTTTCCAGAGAGAATCTTTAAGAAAGAAAAGCGAATATTGCAAGACTTAAGTCCTAGCCTTTGAAATTTGATATCATCACTTCCATTGTATCCTGTGATAAGGACACACACACACACACAATACTGACTGAGATACAAGAAGACAGGTTATAGAGTAGGTTACCTGGAGGCATGCTTCATTAACGAGTGCCCTTTGAAGATTAATAAACACACTTGACTGTACTGAAATGAATTTTCATCGCACTCACCTGTGCTACATCTGGACTATCGTCATTTTTACTTTTCCACCAGATTCCATCCTAACACTCAATGATAGTCGAGTTTCACACTGAGTATTTTAAATTCTTTGGTGGATTCTCTAGTTTAAAATTTTTTTCCATTGTTTTTGAAAGATAGTACCATTTTTTAGTTTGGTAGTGGGAATAGAAAGATCAAAACTGAGTTGAAGTATCCGTGTGGACGAAGTCACAGCTTTGAATGTCTGTTTTATGTAGTGAATGCCAGCAGCGTGAACAGAGTTGACATGGTCACTTTGCTGTCCATAGCTGTACCATTTGTAGAATTAAGAAACATCAGATGAGCAATTTGGTTCAGAGGGAAGCCTAAGTCCCCTTAGAACATGATTCTCTGGAGCTGTGATGGGAAGATACCTACAGGAATCTTACAAGTAGTAAGGGAAGAGAAATGGGATGTGGGAGAAGGTAGGGGAGAGACATAGTGGTCTGGAGTTTGCTGGTTTGTTGGAGGGGGGGGGTGGGAATTCTCATTGAAGCTGGAGTTTGCTGGTTTGTTGGGAGGGATATTCTCATTGAAGCTGTGAGGTTGAATAAACAGTCTAGAATGGAATTTGTAAAGATGAATTTAAAATTAGTTGAAGATAGATTTGATGAGAAGGTAGTTGAGGGCTTTCAGAAAAGAGAGAGAGGAATGGGTACAGAGATACAGGTTTCCATGATTCGGAGAGGAAGGAAGCTTCAAGATAGAAAACAGCCTCAAATGTTGTATGCTGAAGAAGAACTGACGGAGAACTTGAAATTACAAGCATTAAGATGCCATTGACTTCCTGAGAGAGGAGTCATTGGAAGGAAGCCAGATGACATCCACCGTGAATTAGCTGTGAGTTCAGGAAGTGGGAGCAGTAGGATCACTTTTTTTTCAAGAGTTTAGCAATAAAGTGAAATTGAGCATCTCTACAGTAGGCTTACAAACACAACTAGTTGCTTATTTATTTATCTATTTATTTAACGTTTTATGGTGCTGGAGACTGAAGGCATGAAGGAATTGAAGGAATCATGCATTCTAAGCAAGTCTTCTACCATTGGGCTAGGTCCCTAAGGCCTATACACAGACCTTCCACTGTTAAATATTCTTCTCTGATGATGTCATTAAGGGGAGTTGTGTGTGTGTGTGTGTGTGTGTGTACACAATGCAAAATCCTGCTCTGCATTAACTTCCCACACTTCCAAAGTAGAGTTACAGAATGTATTTAAAAATATATGCTAATTTTTTAATTTTATGTGTATGAGTGTTTTGCCTGCAGGTATGTTTGTACGACATCTGTGTTTACCGTGTGTTCTTCTTAAAAAATAATAAAAGGGGGCAGGGTGTTCTTCTTGAACACGGGACACAGGACAGACACGCACGGCGGAACAAACACAGACACGACACGGCGGCTCCCACGTGGGTCCACTTTAATGGGGGAGGGAAACACAAAAGGACGAAGGATGTGGGACACACGAGGAAAAGGCAGGACGAGAAGAAGGGGCCTCGTGTGGCCCTGCCTTTTAACGGGGGGGCACAAGGCAATCTGGGAAGAATATCCCATACCTGCGAGCAGGTGCGCGCACAGGCAACTATAGTCCAGGGGGAGTCTGGGAGTTGTAGTTTTTCAAAAGAACAACACCGTGTCCATGAGACTACAGACAAGGGTGTCAGACTCCCCGAAACTGGAGTTGTGGATGTCAGTGTAGCATTATGTGGATTTTGGGAACTGGGTCTTCTGCCAGAACAAGTGCTCTTAACTACTCACTCATCTCTCCAGCTCCCACAATGAGAATTTCGAAGTGTGGACTCGAGAGTGTGCAGGATAAAAATGGCTTCCTGGGTTATGGATACCTAAGGACCACAGACAGACTTCACAAAACTCCACGGGGATCAAATGAAATTAATTGTTGGAGCAGAAAATCATAAAATGAAAGCTACGGCAAGGATTCAAGATGCAAAAAAAAAAAAAAAAAAAAAAAAAACCAACACCAAACTGGAGACAAATCCCTCCAACTGAAACACACCATGTTGAGCCATTACTTAATATAGAGTTTTCTTCTCTCCTTCCTCTTTTCTTTCTTTCTCTCCCTTTTCCTCCCCTTCTTTTTTCTCTACCACCCCTCTCTTCTCTCCCTACCCACATCCCTCTAGCAAGCAACGTGGACAATTTTAAGAGAATCTATCTTTAGAATTTCAGGCTCATTACCCCGCCCCCACCCCACCTCTTTCTCTCTCTGCGCTAGGCTGGGGGAGGAGGGTAAAAAGAATGTGGTCTGTGAGTCTGTATCTCAGGAATCATTTCAAACCAAACAGTTTCTAAGTATTTGCTGTCTGGACTGGAAATGGGGGCAGGGAAGTGGGCAGAACTTTGGCTGAGGGGCCATTTGTCATTTCCTGGGAGGTGCTCAACATTTAACCCTTCAGAGAAGAACTTTAAATAGATTGTATGCTTTGGTTAAAGCAGATCCAACCCTGGGCTATTTTTTTCCCCAGCTTTTCAGAATCCTGTTTTGCTTCCTTACACTTCCTGAGAGGATGGTTGCTTTCTCTCCAAGGGAAGCAGGTGGTGGTGCCATGTGGAAGACGAGGGACAACTAGAGTGTATTGCTTCTGTGTGCTCACACTCAGTTGTGATAATTCAAGACGGTACCACACTGCACTGATCGCTTCTACATATGGATTACTGCGTAGAGTTACGCTGTGTGTACGTTTTCATAAGAAAATCTTTATAAAACCAAGCGAGTGCCTGGCGTTTATCTGGGAGGTGCAGGGCAAGAAAGGGTTACGCGAGCCTGTCTCTTCTTGATATGTAACAGCTGTGAGAAAGTACAGCATCTGCCTCACACTCAGCTCTGAGGTGCACCAACTGACTCGCCCATCTCCCATCCCATCCCCCAGGGCTCCTTCCACTTACTAAGGTTCCCTGCAAAGTTCAAATCTGGTGTAAACAAAGGCAGAAGCTTTGGGATAGCCAAACACAAGATGGCGTTGAGAAAAGCAGGCAGCAAGAGCTTTGCGAGCTTCAAGAAGAGCCACTTGTGTGTTGTTTTCGGAAAGGAAGCTTGCATGTGGTGGCCATACAAAGAAAATGAGGTAGAACTGAAGACCCCAAACCAGAAGTCACCTGTAAGCCAGGAAGGTCCACACATTCAATTATGTGAGCAATTGGGCAGCTTTTTGCCCTATGCACTCACCGCAGATAACAACTTCCATGGCCCCTCTAATCAGTGTCTTACAGAACTGACCTTGCTTGCTACAAACAAACAGGGACACAAAGATGAAGTGTTCACCGAATGGCACACCCTCAGGTCAGCATAATAACCACTTAGATCGTGGAGAAATCCACAAGATTCATGAGGTCCTTTACTAAACACACCAAGGAACTATAGATTACATTTTCTCCAGGTCTGAAACAGCGCTTTAAATAGCACTCAGGAAGAGAGGGTAGAATGGCAAACCAGGCTTCTTCCCCCCCCCCTCCGTCTTTCCCTCTCCCTACTCCCCTCCTTCTCCCCCTCTCCTGCTCCCCCTCTCCTGCTCCCCTTTCTCCTGCTCCCCCTTTTCCTGCTCCCCTTTCTCCTGCTCCCCCTCTTCTGTTCCTCCTTTTCCTGATCCCCACTCTCCTGTTCCCCCTTCTCCTGCTCCCCATCCTTCTCCCCCTCTCTTGCTTCTCCTCCTCCTGCTCCCCTCTCTCCTGTTCCCCCTCTCCTGCTCCCCCTTCTTCTCCTCCTTTCCTGCTCCCCCTTCCCCTGCTCCCCCTTTCCTGACCCCCCTCTCCTGCTCCCCCTCCTTCTCCTCCTCCTGCTCCCCCCTCTTCTGCTCCTCCTCCTCCTGCTCCCTCTCCTGCTTTTCTCATCTTCCCTTCTCACCCCCCTCCTGCTCTCCTCATATCCTCCTCCCTCCCCCACCCCACATAAAGTGTAAAAGTTATCCCCATTGATTGAATAAAATAATTTAATTTCCGAGGATAGTGTGAGTGGAACTAGCTTGCTACTATTCTGAGGCTGGGGAGAAGAGGGAAGGAGGAGATTCAGGAAGAGGAGTTAGAAATGGGAGGGAGGGAGTTTTTCAGATGCCTGTAAGGAATGGTCCTGGTTTGGAGGCTGAGCACCAGCTTCCTCTGGGAGGAGCCTCTTGAGCCACGCTGGCTTCATTTTGGAAGGGAGGTCTGTGGAGCTATGGCCAGGCAGGGTTCCAGCTGCTCAGCTATGTGGCACTGCTGCTATTGTTGAACAGAATTCTTTCCCTATGACACATCTGTCTTCTCAATTTAATAGAAACTACAGTTCTCAGTACTTTTCTTGCCCTGAACTTGAAGAAAATCAGAAAAGAGAAAGTCTTTTACCCTCATTTGGTAAGGAACTATTTGCTGATCCTGTCATGTGAGGCTGCTGTATATAAGGAGAATTTTAAGAACACAGGAAGAGAAGCATGTTTGATCACTCCCATCCGATAGATATTCAGAATGAACCCATCATTTATCATGGAGAGCAGTCTGTTAGTTCTGATCGGCTGTGTTTAACTGACTCTGTGTGGAGCCTTGCTTTAAATTGGTTGTGGAAATGTAATGATCAGTGGCCTATTGCTCCAATTCTGTGAGTTAAGTGGTAGCTTCTGCAGCTAGGTTATTAATCTTTTGACAAATTACGAAAATCCTGGCAAGAACAGAGATGAGAGAAGGGTAGGACCCCTGCGCAGTATGGCCTGCATCATCTGTGAATCAGGAGCAATGTTTTTACCAGTCTACACACATGGAGTGATGAGCAGAAGCGTCGCCTGGGAACTGATCAATTGTTTTTTTAAAACCAGATGGAAAGGCTTTGCAAATTATAAGTCAGGGCTTCTCAACAGGAAGAACAGGAAGGACAACTCTTAGACTTTGAAGTAAAGATGGTAGCCACACTTGAGGACACTGATTCATGCATGGTTTGAATCTGAGGCTCAGTTTCTCATTAATAAAATCCCCCCAATAAGAGAGAACTTTGTGTGGTTGTTTATCATCAAGGTAGTATTCTTATCCATTCTGGACCTAACTCAAGACACATCAAAATGAGATTTCGGAGTTAGACTCAGTGACCTGAGGTTTAATGGAGTCTGATACTAACTGATGTTTATGAAGCTCTGAGCCGGTATGCCCACTGGTTACTTGGTCATTTTGCTTTCTTCAGTTGTTACAGTAATTATTCCCGCTCAGCCTCTCCCACCTTATCTCCTCATCCTGTTGTGCACTGATATCAATCTACGTGGAGCGCCGTTTCTTCTTCAGAATGTCTCAGAGACTCCAGCTGCCGACTCTGTATATCCGGATAGCTAGTCTGCCTAAAAGGGGCTGTGGCTACGATGCACAGCCACAGGGAAGAATATACTGGGGGGAAGAAGGGGTGGCAGAGAAACGTGGACAAGGAAGACTTACGTTTTCTCCATAGAATTGTCCTATTTGCCTATAGTTAAAATATGCCGTATGCTGCTGTGGGAAGAGGAAGACTTGGGAATCATGGAAGGGAAGCATACAATCTGGTTAGAAGACGTAGTGAATTCAGGATTCAAGCCCCTGCTTTTTAGTGTTTGGTAGAGATAAGTTCATCTGTGCCACCACCTACCCCATCTTTCTTGAAACTAACTCACTGGGTATGCTAGTTTGCTAGGGCTGCCCTAACCAAGTGTCATACACCTGTAGGCTTAAACAAGACAAATGCATGGTCTCACCCTTGTAGAGGGTAGAATTCTAACCCAGGTGTTGGTACAATTGTGGTCTTCCTCAAACGCATGGTCTCACCTTTGTAGAGGGTAGAATTCTAACTCCCAGGTGTTGGTAGACTTGTGGTCTTCCTGAGCAGCCTACCAAGGGCCAGGGTAGGGATGAGGCTATTCTTAGGCTCTCAAGTTGGCACAGGGCATCTGTCTTCTATACCCCCTGCCCACATCAGCCTGTATGCAAACTTCCTTGTTTTATAAAGACACTAAGATTGCCTTACAGTCCACCCAAACTACCCAATTTTAAATTGTAAACCTAGCTTCAAATACGATCTAACTTTGAAGTGCTGAGGGTGAGGGTAAATATGGGCTCACATTCTCCTCAGATGACCCCTCCCCCCAAAGAAAAGTCTGCAAGAGTGGGACAGGCGACATTCAGGACAATTTTTAAAGAGTCTTTTATTTGGAATTCATTTCCTGGCTTTATTGTAATTCTAGAGACAAAGAAGGTAGATTCCTTTGGCTGAGGTCATCCATCATTTGGGAAAAGGGTCCACTTATACCATGAGTTTCAGCATAGCTAACAACCTGAGGAGTTTTCACTTTCAAACCAGAGCTGTTGAGTAAGCCATATCTTTTAGACGTGATAGACTGACTTCTGGGGCCATCAGACTAATTTCTCCTTTGAGTACTCTGAGCCATTTAAGGTTCACGTATTGTGGGAAAGTGTCCATACATTCTTCTAAGAACTGTAAGCCTTATTTTTGTTTGCTTAAGCTGCCAGTCACCTTGTCACCCATGACAACTATGTCGCTATGCATTGCTAGTGATTTGAAACTCTTTCTTTTCAAGTTTCTTTCATATATATATATATATATATATGATATGCATATTTGCATATATTCATATTCATATTTACAGCAGTGCTGTATTTTCTTTACAGTATTACTCTAACTTCCTGTTGGTTACACTCTTGTAATAACTGGCATAACAGAAATAGAGATTGAACGTCTGTGTTTGTCCTGGTCAAAAGGCATCCATTTCACTCAGGTTGTCAAGAGAAAAGGACAGAAGCTTAGACAGCTTCCTATCTTCAGTGCATAGCTGCAGAAAGAGAGAAGAGTTGCTGATCAGTTTCTTCAAAAGGGCAGAAAAGAAGTAAATAAAGACTCACTAATTCTGATTTAGTTGTGAATTTGTGATTATGTGAGCACACTGAGTAATGTCGATGGGATCATAAGGGCAAAGATTAATGGGAGGAAAAGTGTTTCCAAGTAGACAGAAAACAAGTAGGTGAAGAGCTAATTCTGTCTGGTTAACAATAATACCCTGAGCATTGAGCATACTGCCTGGTAAATCGTATCTGTTCAACAAGTTGACGTTGAAGGAAAGAATGGAACAGATGAATAAAAAAATATAAGATTCACAGATGTTGGTAGCTTCTGTGCTGGTGCCCAGCTATGATGTTCTAATTGCAAATCTTCCCTCGTTACTTATTAAATCTGAATCTCAATGAAGCAGTTCTCAGTCGAGTTTTAATTACCATTGGTTCTTTAAAGCAATAAACCTGAATTTCATTAAAAGAATTACATTACCTAAATTTCATTAATTCATAGTCTTTCCCTCCCCCTGCCCTTCATTTAGAGTGGCATGGTAAGGTCTAATTTCATTGAAATGACCCAGAGGGAAGAAAGTGGTACCAAGAAGGAGACATGAAAACTGATTAAAGAAAAGATTCCAATGCTTGTCCGAAGCTGTCTCCCTTCATGAAAGTCAACTCTATCGAGAGTGGGAGGAATAAACCACACTTGTAAGGGTATAGACTCAGGACTATGAATGTCTGGGGACCTACGAAACTGGCAGGAAGCACAGGGGAGTTAAGAATCATGTGAGAAAAGACACGCTGTCTCGCCAAGGGAATGAAGCAAACTTTTGATGTGGCTGCTGAAGAAAATTCCATCAAAATAACAGTTCTTTACTCAGCTTTGCTCAAGTTCTCTAGATTCCACAAATGAATTAACACTTCGCTGCCTTTCTCAGTGTCTTCACATTCTTCCTCTGATCCAAGTGCCTGTGCCTTCACACTTAGGAGAGAAGCAGAAGCAGGTAGGTTTAGGGCGTTCTCTTGCTTGCTTGGAGCACTTGCAAGGCAAAAGCAGAACGGCATTCTCAGGGAAGCCCTCCTTACCACAGATGGGTAGCTAAGCCCAATGCTGAGGTTTACTCAGCTGCAGCTTCCATCTCCTGGTCTCATGAAGAATAAAAGCTGATTATAGTCAAGAAAATTGAAGAGAGAGATGGGCACTGGTTTCCTTTCGTCAATCTCAATGCCCATTTTATTTGGGTCTATGATCCAGTCTTCCTTAGTGAGCCACAGTGTTCCCATTCTTGGTACTAGGATTTATTTTCCGTGTTTACCAGGAATGCACTTTCTGTGCTATGTTCCATGTGCTGTAGCTTTTACGGGAAATTGTTTTGTTTTCCTCTGAACATAAATGTGTTGTCCTCAGAACTTACTCTTTCATACTAAGTAAATGAAACCTCTGCCTGAGCAGGGTTTGCATCCTTGATGATGGTAGGAGACATTCTGTTGGGTGTGCTGGAAACACCACTACAATAATTAGACTCATACATGTGATAACCAGCAAGTTTTTTTTTTTTAATTTTTCATTGTGGAACGTGACCAGAATGGTACAGAGCAGTAGCCGGAGGAGCCTTGCATTGACTGCACTCCTTTTCCAGGCATGTAACACGCCTTTATGGCCTAAAGATACTGGATGCCTTTTATTAGCTAAAATAACTAGAGGAAATCTGGGTAGCCAGATAGCTAGCTCAGTTGCAGGCCCAGAAGAGAATTCACTCTACTTAACTTAAGAGTCCCACGGCCTTTTGGTCAAGAGCTGCCCCTCAATCGTCAGCAGTTCCATGGCAAAAACCAATTTGCTAAGTGTTGGGACCGCTTGTAGTTGCCCCTTCAAAATGTCATTTTCAAGAACGGAAACAAAAGGTACCACTCTGTTGTGATCACTTTTAATTTCGTGAAGCCTAAGAGTGGAATGAAGTAAAATGCGGGTCAGTTGGAATTTCTCCTGTCACATGTCCCTGGGCACCTAAGAACCCTGTAGTTGCTTTTCCTCCTGCACTGGAGTGAGGTGACCAAAGGAAGGCAGAAACAGATGTGCACAAGTCTTGGTGACCCGCCAAGAGGCTGATAGTGTTTTCTGCAGATGCCCACACAAATAAGGTAGATAAACTTTCCGTAAATCCAAGGCAGTCTTCCTTCACCAGGCAACAGACAATGTCCAGAGCCCCCCTTTCGAGGAGGGCTCTGGAAGTCTGGGCCTTAAGGTTTGGCCCACAGAACTTCCCTTCCCTTCCAAATTGTCTCCAGCTTCATTTGCTGAGCATTCTGGGACTCACTTCTTAACTGATTGCAAATGTTTCTGAGGTAAAGTTTTCCATGGGAGTCACCAACAAGATTCAGTAGTGCTTATTCTTCCGAGGTTCAGTTTGAAAAGACAATGTGGGTAACAATGAGACTCTTACCCCCAACTGCACCCCCATCCTCACCCCAGACGTGGGTGTAAGAAGCTGTTAACGGGTTTGGTTTCTGTTTGTAGAAGCGCAGGAGGAGCGCTCACAGAGAACAGGTAAAGTCATCAAAAAGTACTTGGGCTCTGACTGGGGCTTAGCCAGATGGATTTCCAGTGGTTTAGGAGTACAACCCAAGAAAACGAGGAGAGGTTTCCAGAGAAAACAGTGGAGGCCGCCAAGCCAAGCAATCTTCTTAAAGTGGGTAAAAGCAGAGCTGGGAGCCTGCAGGTTGGAAGCAAGAAACTGTCCTTGCTTTCTAGCCTGCCCTTGTGGACCTGAATACTGGATTTTTTTTTTTAATAAGGCAGCAAAATTGAATTGCCAGGAAGAACGGGGCTTTCACCTGCCATGTGTCTTCATTAAGAATTGAAATTCTTCAAAAATAAGCTTCCCCATCAGGATTAAAAGACAGAAAATCTATCGTCACAATTTCTGGATGTTTGTTCTTATATTTCCCAAGGGTCAAAAGTCGTCATTAAAACATAAAGTTTTCAAATTGGACTGCCTTGAAAAAAGCATTGTCTTTAAAGGTATCTTAAGTAGCAAAAACACAATTTTCTTTCCCAAAAGCAAAACTGTAAACTAGTAGGTAGTCAATTAGCATATTTTGCCTAAAACATTGATGCTTTTGTTTACTTTTAAAGAAAGGCAAAGAGTGAAATTAGTAGTTATAACAAGTCTCTTGTCTTTCTCTCTGGATAATGCCAGCGATGGTTACTTTCTTGTAGCTCAACATTCAGCATGGCATAGGTGCAGACACCTCCTAAATAAGTGTCTCACTAAGTTGTCCTGGCTGTCCTTGAACTTTATGACCTAAGCTCGCTTTGAACTTGTGATCCTCCTGCTTCCGCGTCCTGAGTGCTAGGCAACAGTCATGTGTCACCATTCCCAGGTGAAAGTTTTGCTGCTGTTGCTTTTAAACCTTATCATTTAGGGAGAAACCAACGTGTCTTATGGTGGCAGTATGGTCTAAACAGGGATGGAGAAAGCTCTCTCAGGGCTTGCTACATTCTTCTTAGGGCTAAACAGGGGTGGGCCGGTTCAGACTCATATGCCTTTGACTCTTGGTGTGTCATGTTGCTGTCTGTGTGTGTAGAATGCATGACTACCGACCTCCATACATAGGCTTAGTCTGGACACAAATCCCCTTATCTTCTGATGTGATGCCAACACTGAGGTAGTTTCAAGAGCAGGAGAAACAGAACTGAGACCCTCTTTTCCACACCTTTGGAAACGTTGCTAGGCGTGTGTCATCTATTGGTTCAGTGATGCATTTAGATTCTGTTGTACCATGCAACTCTGTGAGAATCAGCCTCGTGAGGGTTTTTCTTGGGAGTCCCTTGACTTAGAACCTTGTCCCAACCAATAAAGATCCATAGATAACACCGATCTGTAGTTCTGGCTGCTTCTGCCTCTGTGGTGTGTTTGTGGATTTTAGGTGAAGAGGCAGGCAATACATCCAAAGAGATGAAGAGGTGAAGAACTTTGCAGTACAGTTGTGTGCTGCAGCTAAACCAGGGCCTGCACTTCTGGCAGCTCCAGCCTTGGCCAGAAGGACTAGATGGAGGCCAGGCATTTTGAGGGATCTTGGAAGATGGCTCAACTGGTGAAGTGCTTCCCACAGAAGCATGACTTCAATCCTTAGAGGCCATGGATTTAGCACAATTTAGTATGTGCAGATACTCCCAGGGCCAGAGAGATGGAGACAGAGGATCCCCGGATCTTCCTGGACAGGCTAGTTAAGTCGGTTAGTAAGAGATCCTGTCCGAAAAAATAAGGACTGTTGAGGAAGATAGTCAAAGTCAACTTCTCCCCAAGTGCACACACATGCATATGCAGTTGGTGGTAGTTTCTATGTCTGTCCACAGGTTCCTCTGGACTCTTGCTAAGTGCTCTGAAGTTCTCAAGATTTTACTTTTCATGTAAATTAAGAAGTCTGTCAGTTTCATGCATCCTGACAGTGGAAAACACACACACACACACACACACACACACACACACACAC
>NC_022035.1:1068487-1078703 GCF_000317375.1 Microtus ochrogaster | reverse complement strand
ACACACACACACACACACACACACAGAGAGAGAGAGAGAGAGAGAGAGAGAGAGAGAGAGAGAGAGAGAAAGAGAGAGAGAGAGAGAGAGAGCAAGGGAGAGAGAGCAAAAACAAAACTCTTATACAAAAGGCAAAGGATTATTTGCTATTAGTTGGAATTAATGATAGAAGTTTTGCATGTTTGATTGCAGGCATGGTTTTTATTCACTTTGGTGAATGATAACAATTTTGTCACTGTGGGACAGAGCAAGCAATGATTATTTTCAATAAAGGACTATGAAGTCATTGCCAGTCAGGGTTCTGATTCCAATCTAATAAAATAATTTTCTCTTTCCTTCCATTCTTCCTTCCACCCTCCTTCCCTTTCCTCTCTTTCTCTCTGTCTGTCTCCCTCCCCGCCCCCAGGATTTCCTTGAGCAGCTCTAGCTGTATAAGGACTCACTCTGAAGGCCAGGCTACTCTCAAACTCAGAGCTCCACCTGTCTCTGCTTCCCAAGTGACAGGATGAAAGGCGTGCGCCACCGCTGCCAGCCTCTGTTTTCTTTTTGTGATTGTTGTTGGTTACTCCTTTTGTAGTATTGAAGATAAAACTAAGGGCCTCGTGGATGCCACACAGCGTTATACCGGTAGAGCTGTATTTCCAGTCCTAGGTTATGTTATCTTTCTTTAGGGCTTGTATACCAATCTGGAGCTTAAAGAAAAGAAGAAAGAGATGCCACGTTATCATTTGTCTTGTTGTAGCAGTAAGAAGGAATCTGAGACCAGCCTGGTCTACAAGAGCTAGTTCCAGAGCAGCTAGGGCTGTTCCACAGAGAAACTCTGTCTGGAAAAACAACAATAACAACAAAGCAAGCAAATAAACAAAAAGAAGCATAAAAAGGAATAAAGAATTCCTTTTCTTTTTCTTTTTTTTTTTTTCAAGGATATATTCTACCATGAAGGGGTCAGCATGGCGGCAGGACCTTAAGGTAACTGGGCACATTGCAACTGCAGCTGGGGAACAGAAGAAAAGGAATCCTGACATTCAGCATCCTTTCTCCTCAAATATTTTATTCATTTGTTATGTATATGGTATTTTAGTAACATATGTATACATACCATGTGTATTCATGGTGCCTGTGGAGGCCAGAAAAGGACACTGGATCCTTTGGAACTGGAGGTACAAACAGCTGTGAGCCACCATATCAGTGCTCGGT
Organism: Microtus ochrogaster; assembly: GCF_000317375.1. NCBI lineage: Eukaryota > Metazoa > Chordata > Mammalia > Rodentia > Cricetidae > Microtus > Microtus ochrogaster. The sequence continues at coordinate 1,077,506 of NC_022035.1, read as the reverse complement.
ACTAAGCCTGGGCCTTCTGCAAAACACCAACTGCTTTTAACCTCTAAACCATCTTTCCAGCCCTGCCCTCTTTTCCTTTTATGTGACCTCAGCAAATAGAAAACTGTTTCCACGTTTAGGGTCTATCTTCCCAATTAACCTAACCTAGAAAATCCCTTACAGAAATACCCAGAGATTTATTTCCATGGCAATTCTAAGGCCCATCAAGTTGACAATCAAGATCAAACATTATTGATCCAAAGGTTTGTTTTTTTTTGTGAGGTTATACTAATGGTCACAGATTTTCTCAGTGTTCAGTAAGTGCTAAGCAGCAGGAGCGAATGATTCTTCACCAAATAATGAACTTTCTTCTTGTGTTATTCTTCCCAAGTTCATATCATAATAAACTGCCAGTGAGTATTATACTTTGGGAGATATCTTTTCAATATTCAGGCATTAATAAATCACCGCAAGATTATTAAATCTATGATCTCTTATTACCTTCCAAACTACAGTGTTAGCCCTACTGATTACTATGGGTAATCAAGATCTGGAAATTGTTCTTATCATTGTCCTTGACTAAACTATATAGATGAGAAAACAATTCCTATTTTGATAGTCTAGTAGCTTATAAAACTAGGCTTTTCGCCAATGATGAGTTGTAAGCTTTAGCAGACTGGAAACACAAAGGAGTGACGGTTAACAAATGCAACCATTGTGTGTGGCTCACTGGAGGAAAGAAGAGATAAGTACAGCTAAAACTGCGCCGCCACTCAAAGAGCTCCAGGTCAGGTTCTGTTCTCAAGAAAATAATTTTCCCCGCCTCGGGGGAATATAGGATTTTAAACCCAAGTTGTTTGTGTGCTGGGAAATGGAACTATTAATACAGGCCTTGTCCGACTCTTTTTGTCCAGAGTGTATTAAATGGCAGAGGTTAGAACATGCTAAGTGTTCTCTGATAACCAAGAGGACTTGCCCAATGCACACTGGTGGAAAGCACAGATTTTGCAGGGGAAAAAAAAAATGGATGGGGGAAAATGACTCCACTGCAGTCCGCTGTGGGTGATCTTCCCCAGAGAAAAAGGACGGAGTCAATCTTCTCTTTCATGTGCCACTCTTTTTTTTAAATTTATTTATTTATTATGTATACAATATTCTGTCTGTGTGTATGTCTGCAAGCCAGAAGAGGCACCAGACCTCTGTGAGCCACCATGTGGTTGCTGGGAATTGAACTCAGGACCTTTGGAAGAGCAGGCAATGCTCTTAACCACTGAGCCATCTCTCCAGCTCATGTGCCTCTCTTTCTGTCTGCCACTACTCTTCTCCTGGATTTCTATCTACTGTGAAGGATGCAACTCTCAGTGCGGCACTCGGAGAAACTTTACAGACCACATCGATGCTCATCAGAGATGCACAGCATCACAACCGAAATCGGCAAGCTGGATTTTTAGGATTCTTTTTAATACGGTTATCAGGAAATTTCAAGCTCATTACATGTCTGTTACATTGAATTTCTTCATAAATATCACCAGTTTTACTTCCCTTACCATACCTTCACAAGTGTAGAAAAATCGCACGCTTTTAACCCCAGCACTCGGGAGGCAGAGGCAGGCGGATCTCTGTGAGTTCGAGACCAGCCTGGTCTATAAGAGCTAGTTCCAGGATGGGCTCAAACTTACAGAGAAACGCTGTCTCGAAAAACTCCCCCCCCCCCAAAAAAAAAGAAAGAAAGAAAAAGAAAAAGAAGAAAAAGAAAAATTGCTTTGTATTTGTTAAATTACTTACTTTTTTTTTTCAAATATAAGATATGTAGCATGCTTTTCCATGAACATCAAATTGACTAGCTTTCCAAGAGCTCTTTCAGGTGAAAGGTGGAAGAGGTTTAGGTTCTGGAGATCTGCCCATATTGCCTTGGACGCTCTTGGTCTATTGTCTGTCTTTTCTGTGTGCCCCTGCTAGCCATGAGTCTGTTAGCACTGTGATCGTATCACTAATTCGTTCACCATTAGTATCACTAATTCATCCTTTCTGCTCATCTTGCATGAAGTCAAACACTCCCTGTGCCGGCTTACAGCTCCTAGACAGCTACTTAGCATCGCTGCTCTACAGACCCGCTCCAAGTGTGCAGTCAACAAGAGGCAAACAATGTGCCTTTAACTTGTGCCTTCATCATTTCCTTCTGGATTTTTAAAAGAGGATTGAATACTTAGATGAGGCTTGGACCTCTCCTCTTCCCATTTCCAGACATGCCTATCTTTCCCTCTATCTTCAACTAAACATTCTCCTTTCCCCCCTGTGTTCTGGCCACCTGGGCTTGGATTTGTACACTATGTCTGTCTCTGGAATAGGTTCTGGCACATGCCCACCACTGGATGGTAGCCATTCCTGTTTAGGTTATAATGGAAGTGGATGCACCATGCCTCTTGTTCAACTGTTCCCCAGCATCTATCATGGTTCACACTGTTGCGTACGTTGACTGTCTGTGTAGTCCGCCTCGGTGGGTCACTCAGTCTAGGGTTGTAACCCGCCTGGCTGGTCAGTAATTCCAGGGTCCCGGAGAGGCGCTATCTGAAAGACGTGAGCGGGAGAGAGGAAGAAGGCCATGATAGGTTTGTCAGAGCCTCCGTTTATCTAAGTCATGGTTACAGCTTATATAGCCCCTGGATGAGGAATTTGGGGGGGCAGGGGCATGGGCAGGAAGGGATCTGGCAGCATGATCCCAAGGTCGTCGGCCAGGCAGTTATGATCGGTCAGGTCACGATTCCTTGGTCAGGAAGTCACAAGTTGACACACCTAGTTCTCTAGATAGTTGGAAGGTGGGGTGGGTTCTGCTACCAGATAGCTCTCTATTAACAGATAATTGGGTGTGGGATAGGCTCTGCCAATTTTGGGGGGAAATGGCTCCTGACATGTCTACACTCTGTTGTTTTCTGCTTCCTGTGGATGTACCTTTCCAGTTTAATTCTTTGTCTCCTGATTTGAAGTGTCAGAACTCTTGAGCACTCTTCATGGGATGCTCTGTCCCCATGCTCTCTCTTTATGCCTTGGCTTCAACTGCAGCCCCTAGACAGATGACTCACAAACACAACCTCCACATACCTCAGACGCACATTTCCTGGGACACCTCACAGCTGATGTCTGAAGACAGCTCAAGCTCATTAGATCAAGCTGGACTCGTTATTTCTCCTCATCCTCAAGCCTGGTTCATTTAGAATAGGCTGTTTGGAGGAGCCCTGGCCTTTCACCTTCAGAAAGGTCACAGTTGCTTTGCAGTCTGACAGCCCTTCCAGCCTCCTTGGATTCTTTCCCCAATAAATCTATTTCACATTTAATTTCATCTTGCTGTCTGTTTTTTTTGGATGAACACACACTCAAACAAAAATCTTAATTAGAGGATAAGGTAACAAAGAACAAAAGCATTTTAACAAGACCTCACAAAGCTCCAGTCTTCTGTTTTTACAGGAAAGAATGGGGAGCCTTAGAAAGGTTGAATTGGGGTGAAAATGAACAAGACATCACATTTACAGCTCATAGGTGTAACCTCTGCCTTTCTGCCCCATTTGTCTCCCTGCTGGTGAGTATAAACAGCTTTCTCAGAGAAACAGAGTGGGCTTATTCTAAACAAACTTTAGACATCTTAAAGGGTAATTTTAACAAAAACTATAGCGATATATAGCATACATATAGAAGCTAGGGAATGTTCCTGTATAACATAATTTTGCAAAGCAAATGTATCTGTGTAATATCCTTCTGTAATAAGATATGAATACCACCTACACTGACAAATACTCTTTGGATGTCCTTCTAGGTCACAGCAACTCCTTACTCTATAGGAAGCCTCATCCCCGAGGTCTAACACTGCAAACTCACTTATGAAGTAATGAAGTCCATTAAAAAAACTAAAAAGCCATAGTGCTCTAACAGAGTAGTTTATTTACTATAAAGCTAACCCACCATGAAAACCTCTGAACTATTTTAATCATGTTTCACTGCTGGAGTTAGCCATATTTTGACATGATAGCATTTTGTAAAAAAGGACATTGACCCCTTTGCCAGAAATTGGGAATGCTTACTTTGGAAAAGATACTTACATCTGTAAGATTTTTCATCATCTATAAAATGAGACTAATAATATTAATAATAATACTAACATCATTGCACGATTCCAATATATACATGTAATATTAATATATTAACATGCATTAATATAGATTAACATAATGTATGTATTCATATATTACTCTATTAAAATATACTCTACTTTATTAGTATATTAATATGCTAATGTAAGTATATATAATGGTGGTATATAATGTAAATATGTAGTATGGTACATATGATAATATAATAAGATACATAATATAAACATGTGATGTGGGATTCCCCACTGTATGCTGTGAATACCCTTGGTTAATGAATAAAGAAACTGGCTTGGCCCGATAGGGTAGAGTAGAGCTAGGTGGGGAAAACTAAACTGAATGCTGGTAGAAAGAAGGCAGAGTCAGAGAGAAGCCATGGAGCTGCCACAGGAGACAGACACGCTGAAACTTTGCTGGTAGGCCACAACCTTATGGTGATACACAGACTAATGAAGATGGGTTAAATTAAGATGTAAGGGTTAGCCAATAAGAAGCTAGAGCTAATAGGCCAAGCAGTGATTTAAATAATCTAGTTTCTGTGTGATTATTTCAGTGCTGAGCAGCTGGGAACCAACAAGCGGCCTCCTATAACAAATATGTATGAATATAACAGAGAACAATGCTAACATATATAAAGTTATACTATGATGTGTAATACACAACCTCATTTTAATGAATGCTAGTTTTGTGGTAGCACTCTGTACAAAGCATACTGAATCCATTTCAGGGACACTGACTTAGTGACCTATGCATCCTTGGACAATTGGCAGATTTTAAGCATTTCCGTTTCCTCTCTTCTAAGGATAGGTAGGGAAGAATTGATGAGCTGTTTCTTAAAGTACAGAGCTCTGCATATGAAAATATTAAAGATACCTTTTAAATATAGAAAGTAGATATTTTTGTTTGTTTCAAAACAGAGCAGTGAAAAGGCAGCTTCCTATTCTTTTAGGAAATTGTCCTCTAGAAAGAATAAATATTATACTGATTTTTTAAATCCCTCGAGAATATTTGGATTACATTCTGATATGAAAACCATTTTCTTTTACCGTGTAAAGAGATGTTTAGATAAAATATATTGAAAAATAATCAAAAGCAGATTCGTGTAAGAATATGAGAGACTAGAGTTAATATCCATCAAGATGTGCTTGCCTTTCTCTGTCTATCTCTTTTTCTTTATCTTTGGGTTGTTGTCTTTGTCTCTTAGTCTCTGACTCACTGTCTGTCTCTCTCCTGGTAGCATATTGCTAATTAAAAATGGAAATGGTGTGCTTCAAAAGAGTCTGGAATCTTGGGATCTAGTTCCTCTCCTGCTGTCTAGGTAACTATATGGGTAAGTCTTGCTACATTTTAAGGTTCAGTTTCCTTCCTCATAAAGTGAAGTTATTAGCTCAATAATTTTGTGATGTTGTTGAGCACATCACTTTTTATAAGATCTTTCAATGAAACAATTAAAATATATAAACGTATATGTTAATTACTAATGGGATAAATTTTTGGAGCATGTGACTGATATAAAAAAAAGTACCAAAAATAAAAACTTACTTTGTCAGTCTTCCTCCCTCTCTCTCTGGTGGTAGATTTTCAAATACGATTGAGAAAAAGGGACCATGGATACTAACAAAACAAGAAAATAGCGGTTTATAATGCTGAATGATCCTTTTATTTCTAAATACAGTTTGGACCCAAGAGTCCTCAATTAGGAGTCAGAACAGGCAGCATAAAACAGCTAGAAATGTGATTTTAATTGCTGTTCTCATAGTTAGAAATGTGAAGTCTGATTGCCATTTTACCCCATCAGATGGTCTGGGAGATACAGAGATTCGGTATAGCCATTATTCTCGTCAAATTGTTTAACTCTGCAAATCTTTGAGAGAGACTGACCCAAAAACCTAATTGGTTGAAGCAGAGACAGCTTCATAATACTTTGAAACAACTTGACACTTGTAATTAATTAGAGAAGAATCCAGACAGAACATGGAACCTTATTTAGAAAGAAGAGTTGAAAGTTTTCTAAATCAAATTATGTCACAGTTGACTTTATTCACAATAAGGTTATGCAATGTAACTATTGAATCCATAGTTCTAATGAAAGTGTTACTGGCTTCCCAGTACAGTTGTGCATTGGATGAAGCAGGCTAATGTATCCAGACATGGCTCCAGGATGCTGCAGCTAGCTGTGGTATGTAGAGGGACCACTGAGCAATCCTGGGTGCATCAACTAACCCAAGGAGATGTATGTATGCCAAGTCCAATTGCTCAGGCAAATCCCAGTTTTTCTATGCAGATTCTCTCTGCTAATGTCTGATTGACCAAAGTCAATCATATGACAGAGTTCACAGTTCAGGTTCTCAGAAGCATAGTTCATTTACCTTAAGACTGTGATAATTAACATTGTGGATATGCAGTATTTCAGTAGTAGAGTAAAGAAGATGGGTTAGCAGTTTTCTTTAGGACAATTTGACTTATATGTGTCAGAGAAGAGAGGGAGACAAAGGCAAGAAAGGTTTCTTGGGGTTGGGGAAGAGAAGCAGAGCTCTGAGGCAGTCGATGCCTTATTTCTGTTGTCACTGCTGAAATAATTTCTTCAACTCTACATTACTAAGACAATAGTACTTCTAACAAATTTTACAGGCAAATTGTTAAGCGCCACCAGCAATGACTTTGATGTTACGATATCTCATAATAAATTCTTACTTTATGTGACCTAACAGTGGCATCTGAGACTATTGAACACTATCTTCAGAAACCTATCACAAGGATCCATCCAACTCCAAGCAAAAACTAGGAAAGCAAGGTGTCCGTGTCTCTACAGGGATGATCTATGTCTTCTCCCAAGGTTCTCAAAGATGATCTGGGGCTGCTCAGTTCCATAATTATGGGTTGCACATCCCTTTGTCTCCCATATACAGATGCTGTTACCTGAGGTTGAAAAGCCTTTAAAATAGGGGATGGAAGTAAAATGAACACAGGGAGAAGAGAAAACAAAGAGTGACCGTTCGTAGGACGGCCGGTAATTAGGAGACTCTGCAGTGTGGGCTCCATGCACTAACGACCTGAGCAAGTGGTTCAAACATTTGTGCGCAGAGGCTTGATCTGAAAGATAGGAGCCATAAGAATAGCACCCACCAGATAGGAATGTTTTGAAGACAAAATTAATATGTATGAGACACTGAGAACAGAGCTTGGCACATGGAAAGCCCAGTAAGTGTCGGTCATTATTATTTCATGAATGGAACACTTAAATTCTAAATAATATAGAACTGAAAATAAAAGTGATAGTAAATTTATAAAATTTTAAAGCCTCTCTCATATAAAGCCCAGCGCAATGAGGAAGTCTTCCTGTTAATGTGGTATTAAGGAAACGAATAGGCATCAAACAAACAAAAAGTAAAAACAGAAATGTTTTTACTTTGCACATGTGGCCCCTTTGGCTAGAAGTGAAAATTTGTTTTGAAAGTGGATCCAGGGAAAGGGAGTACAGCCGCTCAGTGGGTGCACTTGGGACACAGTTGAGATCGCACACCACATTGCTTTCTTGAAACTGTTTGGTGTCAAGGGACAGTACTGAGGGTCCGAAGCCCATGAGCTAGAGGCTTCCTCAAACTCAGGCCCCCCACTGCCGTGAGCCTCAGTGATGGAAGCATTTATTCTTGTCTGTCGATGGGGTGTTACCCTGCTGCCTCCTTTGTCTCTGTGTTTCCAAAATGAAAGAACAGCCAATACAGCCAACTGAACCAGGATGGCTTTCCAGTTAATGTGGTGTGCTTGCTTGCAGCTACTATCTGTGACAACTGTGGTCTTGAGTGAGTGGGTGGGGCTTTGAAAACACTGGGGTTGGTGGGGAGGACACTGATAAATTTCCAGAATGCAATTCGGGTGAAATGGCATAGGAGGTTAATTGTCTGATTTATTTAAAGGCTTTTAGCTGCTATACAGGAGAAATTACCACCCTAAACACAGCCCCAAATTACTCTCGGAACACTAAGTGATAAAATCAGAATTGGGTCACAGCGGCCTGGCTTTTCAGAGAACAATCATTTCCAGGGGGAGAGGTCAGAGTTTTTTGAGCAGAGGTGAATGAGTCGGGACAGTTGGCTGCTAACTTTGACTTTGAATCAGGATATTACAAGGATTGACCCTTGTAAATGTTCCTGAGGAAGAGACCAGCCAGAAACTCCTCCTGTTGAACTAAGGAAAACATCAGCCAGCTTCACGTTGGTAACGCACAACTTCTGAACCTTCTGAACAGGCCTCTAAAAGGCCTCTGCCCCCTCTCACCCTCCCCCAACCTTATCAACTGCTTCCACCTCCTTTGCATTCCCCTGGGTGAATTCCTTAGTCTTTATCTCGCCCTTTTCTTTCATTTGCCTGTTTATCTAAAAAAATCCTTTAATAGCCCAGAGTGAAGCGATTCCCACGCCAGGCCAGGAAAGGCTGGGAGAACTTACACTGGAAAACAGACAGGCATCTTAGTCACCCCAGAGTAAACACGCATTACAGTGTCTGCTGCAGCAACTTCCTCAGACCTCCCCTACTCGTTATTATTCTGGTGATTTGGGATAAATTACTTAAATTCTTATAGCCTTACTTTTCCAATCTGTAAATTTGGCATAACGCTTCATTGGGTTGAAGGTTAGAGACAAGGAGCTTACGTGCAAGGAGTGTGAGCGGTTTGTTGTAGCAGCAATAATAACACCTATGTTATGCAGGGAGCGGAATGTTGGCTGGAAGGAAAGATAAACAGTACTAATGAAGATGAAGATGAATAAGAAGCACAAAATGCACAAAAATGTTAAAAGTAGGGGGGATAGCCGGGCGGTGGTGGCGCACGCCTTTAATCCCAGCACTTGGGAGGCAGAGGCAGGCGGATCTCTGTGAGTTCGAGACCAGCCTGGTCTACA
>NC_022035.1:1055511-1068387 GCF_000317375.1 Microtus ochrogaster | reverse complement strand
CCTGTCTCGAAAAACAAAAAAAAAAAAAAAAAAAAAGTAGGGGGGATATGGGTACCAGTTGGATGTGAAGGGCCACAGAGAAGCCACTGGTGTCCTAGGGGTTTCCGATTTTGGTCTCTGATGCAGCTATTAGCCGAGAGTGGAAATTCAGAGCAAATATCTGCTTTAGATCTTTGGTATTGAAATTTCCTATAAAATATTCAGGCAAAGATGCTTAGAAGGTGATTTGGAATCTAAGTAGACAAAAGTCAGCAAATTTTAACAAATATTTGCTAACCACATGGACTGTTATGTAATGTGCGAAGTGATGGAAGTAATGTTTATTGTTTTCTAATGGAGAAATATATGAAAATAAATGGACATATTGTATAACCACATAAGCTCTGGTAAGGACAATAAAAGATACGGTTGGAGTATCTGGTATCAGAACAGAGGGGTGATGGGGGTGAATTGGAGGCGGTGGAAGTATTGCACTCCCAGAGCGTCACTGCTGTGGACTGTGGACATGGAATGGAATCCTTGCTGCTTGCCTTCCAATGCCTAGTTCTTGGAGCTGTGTGTGCATGTGGTACTCTGTCATCTACAGCTGTGGAATAACTTATTGAAAAGACAACAAAAAGAGTCTCATTGTGACTGTTCATAGAATACACACTGGAGATCACAGAAACCTGGTCTTTAAAGTAATATGCTGAAAAAAAAATGTCAATTTTCTGCAGAGAATAAATATTAAGAAAGATAACGTGATAATTAGGAATGTGTTTGGCTACAGGTAATAGGAAAACCTGACTGGGGTAGCTTACACTAGTAGAAGGTGTTTTGTTTTGTTTTGTTGACACCTTTTAGAGACAGGTTTTCTCTATGTAACGCAGGTTTTTCTCAAACTTAACCTCTGTCGGCCTTTTGAGAGCTGGGATTATGAACTTGTGACACCACATTGAGCAGGTGGTTTTTGATGTTGCTGTTGTAATTTTTTTTCCCCACAAAACAAGAAGTTTTGAAATGGATAGTTAGCTGGGACCTAGGAAGATTAAGTGCAACAATGTTCAGTTTTTCCTTTCTGTTGCTATTTCCCTGTGGCCTCAGAGGAGAGGCTCCAGTCATCATTTCAAGCTCAGCAAGAGTAATGAAAAAGAGGCAGCAGTGATGTCTATGCCTTGTAGAAATAGGGTAGACTTATTTTATATGGAATTGCTAAGAACTGTTGTCATATGGCTACCAACTGCAGAGAGGTAATTTAGGAGAAGGGATTGGAGCACTTGATTGATAGCAACTACTATCTGCTACATTAAACAAGAATCATGTCTTCATGTGGATGGCTGTGGAGGGGAGAAAAGTTACTTTGCTTTGGAGAGAGCATTGATGGGTTGCCCTACACACGTACATATATGGGCAGTGCTAATTGGACTTAGTCGGTTATAAAACAAAAGAAGGAGGAGGAGGAGGAGAAGAAGAAGAAGATTTGAGAAGGATTAGAGGAGGCAAATTGGCAAGCAAATCAAACATCGCCAAGTTTGAGAGAGATGAGCTCTGAAAAGAGCTTACGGATTTGACATTTCCAAGGGCAGAGACCTTGCCCGTTATGCTCTGAGCTGTGTTCCAGGCACCTGCTCCAGCACCAGAAACAGAGTAGGCGATTAATCACTGACTAGGGAAATTAATCTGCCTGTGGTGTATTAGATGTATTGCATGCATAAAGGTCTATATTGATCATGCAGTATAAATTAAATTCTAATTTTCTCCAAGTAAATACTTTCTGGAAAGAGTGAGCATCTAGAGAGTTATCCTCATGTGCACATTAGAATCCAGTTAAGAAGAATAGACTACAGCTTATAAAATATTGCCCCAAAGCTCAATGGAACAGAGCAAAGGAACTTTCTGGAAGAACTTGTTTATTTTAATAGCCGCTCTTAGAAGATATAGGCATTGTTTAGTCATAAGGAAGTTGTTTGTGTAATAGGTATAACTATTAGTTTATAGCTATAAGAAATATTTTTAAAATTCCATCTTTAATGTGATAGAAAATTCGTAAAGTACTTAGTTTAGCCAACATGTCCAATAAGTATATTTCAAAGTATTATAGAGTTTACAGACCTCATTTAAAATTTTTCCCATTTTATTGGATTCTCTCAAAAATATTGAAGGTGACTATAGAAAGTGTCATTGACCTTTCCCTAGCCCTTCATTTTGTCATTGGAAAAACTCAACATATTTTAAATAATTCCTTCACATCACACAAGTAGTAAGGGACTGAACGAGGGTGGGACACAAGTTTTAATTCCCAGTTCTCAGTTCTTTACCAAATATAGTTTGCATCTAAATACAAGGAACTAAGTTTTGTGTAATTGTAGAAGCCTGTGACTTAAAACTCGTGGCTACAAGTGGGGAAAGCATATTTTATCTTGGTAGGTACACTGACTTAAATATTTTACATTTTTTCTTTGCTTGTCTGTTTTTTGAGGGATGCAAGGGAACCATGGTGATGTGGACAACCTCATGGAGTCTGGAATTGGTCCTCGAGCTCTGTGGATTGAGTTTGGGTCATCAGACTTGATGACAAGTTCCTTTACTTAGAGTCGTCTCTCTGGTTCTTGGTTAATGGATTCTCATAGAGATCCCTTCTCTTTGCAGAGACCAGTAAGAATGATGAGAGCAGAAAGTCTACCTTTGCCAAGTTTATCTCGTCCAGGAATACAGTGTTTGAAGAGGCGTGAAGGTCGAGTAACTGCAGTAATTTGGTTTTACCATTGGGGAATCACAAAATTTAACTTCCTTTCAGTTTATTACATCCTCTGAATGTGGCTGAGCATTGTCTGTGAATTATTTTACTTGAGAATAAGGACAAATTTTATACAAGAGATAAGTAAGGTGACTTGATCTCATTAGAACCTGATTAGAATGCTTCCTGGAGAGCATATCTTCCTTATAGCTTTTGTGAGTGTGAGTGTGTGTGTGTGTGTGTGTGTGTGTGTGTGTATGTGCGCGCGCACGCGTGCATGTATCTATATTTTTTACACAAAATTCTGCTATGTAGCCTGGGCTGCTCTTGAACTCATGATCCTCTTTCCACGTCCTAGAGAGTGTTGGAATTATAGGCCATGCCACTCTGGGCCTGTATCTCAATTTCAAGTTTGAACTTTATCTGACTTCCCTCTATTTGCAATATTCTGCTCATTGCCATGGGCAACTAACACATGTCCCTGAGTCTTTTTTTTTTTTTTCTTGTTGGTGGTGGGGAAGTATTGAGCTGTTTCCTTGGATCCTTCAAGTCTACCTCATCTTTGAATGACCTGTGACATGGTAACACACGTACCTTCTTAAGAAAAACTTAGCATAAATGCTATCACCCATTTGATTCAACAGTGAAATCTAACTTTGCAGGCCCCGAGGCTGGACACACAGTTCTGAGATGTGGAGGAGGTAAATGAGAACTGCTGACCCAGGTGAGCAGTGGAGCCCAGGGACTCACTTGTCACTAGGTGACTCTGTGTGCTCCGAGGAGCTTTGCAGGTGAACTTGTGCATCCTGGAGAAGCACAGCTGTGTTCACATCTATGGCTCGTGGTTGGCCCTCCACAGTGACACTCCAGAAGTGTTCCTCTTGAGAACTTGTTAATAGTTTATTTGAAACTGCTTTTGAATCAGCTTATTAATATTTTTTAGATTTATTTTATACCTTTCCTCCAGGGTGTAGGGTTGACTGATTTTATTCATGCAGCAAACTGTTCTTCATGTCGTCTGTGTGTCAGCTGCTGGCCCCTAGCATGGAGAGATGGGCCAGGCACTACCTTTCTAAATAAGGAATTTATAATCTGAAAAGAAGGTAAGACACATAAATTATGGAAGGGAAAGAAGTATGGTATAGGAATATTTATTAGTAATATTTTACATGTGAGTATATTTAATGAAAAATAAGATGAAGAAACCATTAAGAGGATTAAGAATATACAAGAAGGGTGGCCAAGAAGAAGAAACTTTCAGCAGAATATAGTACACTCACATTCTGCATTGATGACCAGTTTTATTTTGCAGAATTCTTATTTTGGAAATGAACAATTGCATGGCTGACATCCTGACAAGATGATCTTGTCATGAAGATATGGAGAATTTCTTCAAAGGGCAAGCATAATTCCTGGGGCTTGCCAGGTGACAAAATTCAGCCATTATAAACTGATGGGTTTTTTTTTTTTCCTAGCTCATGGCCCCTCATGTTTGAGGACCACTACACAAATTTTTGTCAGTAAGCTTGGGAATCATACAGATAACTTAGAAACATTAAAAATACAAACTAAAATCATGAAAAAATATCGTAACAACAAGGAGAACTTCAAACGTCTTAGGGAGATTTAACCCCCCTGAACTCTCCAAAGGGAAGCCCCGTCTATGAGTGAGGTCTGTGCTTGACATCTGAATGTGACTTGAGGAGGATGAGGACCGGCAATCCTTCCAGCCACCAGGATGATTGTCTTCAGATTCTTTTCCTCTAAAGACACTTATGTTGTGGAGCCTAAATTCTGAAGAGGAAGATGTAGGATTAAAATCGACGAGCGTCAATATCTCTCGCACCAAATAGTCTTTAAAACTCGTTATAATGAAAGTGGATACATATTAGATGGATGTATCTCCAAGACTGACTTATCTACTGCTTCTTGTTCCTCTGAGAATTAAAAGACAAATCTATTATGAATTTGGTAAAAACCTCTTACTCCCAGGGACTTTGTTTAACATTTGGCATTAACACAGAACCCGAGGTAGATTATAAGTAGCATTTTCTTACTAATCTAGTTGGTAAAAAGTAGTAACAGCTTTATTTTAAATAAGTTTTCAAAAAAGTGAATAGATTTTTCAGATGTCTGAGATAAGTTTTAGTAGAGAAATTTGAAGACCTGCCCAAGTTCTTTTCTGTAGGTCCTACAAATAAAATTGTGCAATTAATTTATCTGTACGTTGAGAATGTACTGCCATCTGAAAAATTATAGGTGTATGGAATCACAGGAGAAATGCTCTATTAATTCATCAAAAGGCAATGTTGTTCTCCTTTTCCTTCCTGCCCAATTTGTCCCCAACAGCTTTTCCTTTTCCAACATGTCTTTAAGGACGACCAACCTAATGTGTGATGTTACTGCAAGAAGTTGTCGGGAAGGCAGAGAACCCCAAGAGGTGGTGACTTTTGCTTTTAAAGAGCATGATATCCTACTTGAAAGAAAATTAAGATTTGAAAAAAATTTGAAACTGTTAGGACTATTTCTTAGATGAGCCTCTTCTCTGACAGAAATAATTCCAATCACCAAATCAGACAGAATTAAAGATGCCCATATTTAATGCAATGCTCCCCGGTGAGACCCGGAAAGCATGGAGAAGGGAAGAGAGAGAGAAGAGGAGACTTCGGGGAACTCCGGGAGGCAGTGTAGGTAGTCTCTGTGGGAGTGGTCTTGACCCTCCCTGGGGCGGAGCTACCATTTGGTGGGCCCTCTCGAGGAGGTGGAGTTTGGACCAAGGCAACTCCCAGTAGAGGAGGCTTGAAATAGAACTTTCTGCCCAGTATGCCAAAGATGGGAGCCAGGGGCTGGGATGAGGCCCTCGATTATAATAGTCCAGACTCTTTGTATAAAGGGGTGTTAGGGAGCTGGGGTGATGCTTTTGACCAAACATTCCAGGCTTTTTGGATAATGGGGTGCCAGAAAGCTGAGGTGAAGCCCTTCAACCAAACACTTTAGACTCCTTGGATAAAGGGGCGCTGGCTCAAGTCTGGCTGCTTTCTGTTGTCATGGGAGACATGGGAGAGGGGAGAGCTGGGAGGCATGGCTGGAGCAGCATCTAGTTTACTGTCATCCTGGAGTCCTCAGGCAGCTGTTTCTTGAGAAAGATGGGAAGGCAGGTGGCTAGGAGAAAAAAAAAACATTGTTATTATTGGCGCTATGAATGTAGGTATCTGTAAGAGAACTGGAACAGATTTACATCTTGGTGTCACAGCAAAAAGGCTATTGCTTTAGGTTAAAAGGTGTGCACATTTTAGAAGACAAAGGGAGTTAGACAGTCTAAACCTCTAAAGATACACCTGAAACTTGTTAGTCCTGGACTATGAAGCCTGTTAAAGAAATATTCCTAACAGAAACCTCAGCTTATGATTTATAATAGACTGCCTTACTCAGAGTGCTTGAACGGCATGGAGGTTCTGGATTCATACCCCAACATCACTAAAACAACCAAACAAAGGAACAAACAACACAAAGTATAAAAGACCTGCATTGATAAAATGTTTTTTAATCATCATTATTTTTTAATAGTTTATTTAACTTTATTTCATGTGCATTGGTGTGAAGGTGTCAGATCTAGGACTGGAGTCACAGACATCTGTGAGCTGCTATGTGGGTGCTGGGAATTGAGCCTGGGTCTTCTGGAAGAGCAACCAGTGGTCTTACCTGCTAAACCATCTCTCCAGCCCCCTAATAAAATGTTCATATCTCATCTTTTTAAAATGATTCTCCATATTTTTATTGTTCTCTGCTCATTCACCTATACCAAGAAGAGATGACTTAGTTGCAGCTATTCTGATGGTACAGTGTTGGCTGTAAATACTTCCACATTGTGATGGCGAGGCAGAGGGAAGGGGGAACATTTACATTTTAATCCCTTTTGCAACAGTCTGCTCAGTCTTAACTCTGAGCAGTGTCTTCCCTTCAGAATTTAGGAATGCGCCGAAGTGAAGGCACCTTTGGGCTTCTACAAGGGAGGGCTGTGGGCTTCTAGGGTTTGAGCTTTTTCCTCTGTGCCTCCTGTAGAATGGTTTGTGCAGACTGCAAAGCCGGCAGAGGCCAGAGGCGGGCTTTTGGATCCGCCCTCCCCTCCCCCCACCCCTTCCAACTCATCACATCCTTATATAATCCAAGAAAAATCTGCTTTTGGTTAGGGTGCAGTGGAAGGCAAAGTAAACTTTTTTTTTCCCCCTCCGTTAAATGTTCCAAGTTTGTACGAAAGTTCTGTCAAAGCAACTAGCTAAACGGAGGCAGCTGGAAGTCATTAGGGAAACTTGCTGTGGACGCTGATTAAAGCGGGGTGGAATTTGCTCTCTCCCCCTCTCTCTTTTTATAGTACCCTAAGCAAGTTAGTGTTCCTTCTGAAATTGGAATTAGTCCTCTGACAGTGAGGGCTGGAGAAGTATTCTATTCCTTTACAACTGGATCCCACTCCCCTGATTTCCGAGGCCGTTAGGGCAAATGAATAAATGAACGCGTTTGGAACTAACTGGTGTTCTGCGGTGCAAGCCTCTCTGTCACCATTACACTTGTGTCTTCCCGGTCTTGGTCTGATTTGAAATGATCACCGCTGAGCAACGTTAACAACACTTTGTGGTTGCTTCCCTCGTCCGACATAAAAAAAACCGGAAGCCTAGTTTTTAAGAACCCAATTTTCCTCTCTGCTTTTCTTCTTTCACGGTTACACCACTTCTCATGACAAGAAAGAGTTACAAACGAGTTCCTCTAAGTTCCAGCTCTCATGCGTTCAGGCTCCAGAACATTAAGGGGAGAGGCTGAAGTCACAGCCCATTGGACGACCCCTGTGGGTGACGAGCCCAGGCCAGCCTTCATAAACAGGCCAAGACCCTCGAAAAGGAAACAAAGATAGTTGACAAGCCAAGAGCTTGTGAAGTGGTGTCTCTTTAGGGAGGAGCCTGCTGGGAGGGCCGGGAAGGGTGCAGTCAGGGAGACCACGTTTCTGTGAGGTGCATTTTCAAAATACTCTCTGCAAACAAGTGTATTGTCAGTTATAGTGGAGCAATGGATGTTGTGATGGGCGGAGAAGTGCGGAACCAAATATCAAGATCTGAACTGGCAGCAAAATGAATTTACGCTGTTGTTTGACTGACTGAGTCGGAGTTAATGAGAAACTGGGCTCCCGGAGACGCAGGAGGGGGCTGGAGGCACTGGGCAGAATCTTTCTCGACCCTTCTTAGCTTACAGAACAGCGCAGAAAGCAAACAATGAAAGGCAACCTCTCCCTCCTGCTTCCTGGAATATCTATTAACAACAGTAAAAATTTAGATGTTGGACAACATCCTTGTTGTAAGAAACAAGTAAAGTCCCTACAGGGTCTCAAAAGGTCATTTTCGTACTTCCCACTGCCCTCACCCGCTCTATGCCACAAAGGTTTTTCTGTCCCTAGTAGAATTCCCGAAACACAGTAGCTCTTTTGGTTCTTTCAGATAAGGAAGCATCTTGTGTCCTAGCGTAGCCTAGGGGCGGGGGGGCGAGGTGCTCTGGTGTTGGAGGCTGTACTTTACTGTGATAGTCTCCATGCTAGTGAAAGCTGGGACTTCTCACTGTCCCCTGCCCCAGGTCTGTTGGAGGTGGCGGCAGGAAGAGCTGCCTGCAGTTCCCTGACCTCCTGCCCTTCCCTTCCACATTTCCTCTGCTCTGGACGGGGCATGGTGGTACGTGGGTGCCTTGCTGGAGGATACAAAGGAAAACGATGGGTTTAATCCACCCCTCGTGGAATTAACAGACAGCTGTTCTTGCAGGGCTTGGTAGATCTTTAGAACTGACACTCCCCCCACCCCCCTACTCCTGGCAAATAGTAATGCTTTGTTTGAAATATTTCCAACCTCCAACCCCCAAATCCACAAGGAAGCCAATCTTCAGGCCTTCGATTTATAGAGAAATCCTTCCTGCAGGCTGTATCATGGTTGCCCACTTATATGTTAATCTCCCTCTACTTGATGCTACACTGCTGTGTTAAGGCTGCGGATCTCTCACAGTTACTTTGCATAGTATTTAGAAAACTTTAAGATTGACTCTTTTATTCTTTTATTGTTATTATTTTTTATTTTACAATTTTATGTGTAAGAGCTGTCCTTACATTATTTTCACCCCGCACTGTACCCTTTCTAGCTTATCTAACATCTTCACATTCCAACACAAAATCACGGCTTCTTTGTTAATTATAATTATTATCTATGTTTGTGCTTATACACATGCATAGAAAAGTAAGCTGTCGAGTCCATTTAGAGTTGTATATGTGTATATGTGTCTCGGGTCTACCCGTTGGGACTGGAGCACCTCAATCATAACACATCATTTCCATCAAGCAACAGCTGCAGCCTTTCCAGAGTCCACTTCCCCTGTCTTCCTTCAGAGGAAAGTCAGCTAGAGGCTGCCATACCCCTCTGGCTCCTGCCAGCCTGGGGCACAGCAGAGATCTCTATGGCACCGGGGGAGATGCTTTGGCTGGTCTAAAACTAAAACACTTCCCAGCCCTGTCCCCTCCAGCTCACCAGTCAACCCCCAACTTTTGTAGCCTGGAAGTGGGTGGTCAAGCCAGGATAAATATATATATTTAGTAAATATATAGATATTGCTATCTCATCGTTATTTCTTTGTAAATGCTGTTGAACTTCACAATGGACTAAACCATGTTTAGGAACCAAGTTCTCAAGGCCTCTGAAAAACTAGAGAAAGAATCAATTAAAAAAATCCTATTAAGGCTTGACTTCCTGTTTTCTTTTAGGCAAAATCATCAGAAATGAATCAAAATTTCCCTTTCCTTTTAAACTTTATTACCCCTTAAAGAACTTTTTAAAAATTAACATATAGTCCATATTTTCACAAAAATCCTACAAGCTGAACTAAACATATATAAATGCACACTACGTCCATGTATATACTAAACATATATAAACACACACTATGTCCATGTATGTACTAAACATATATAAAGGCACACGATGTTCATGTATGTACTAAACAAATATAAGTGCACACTATGTCCATGTATGTACTAAACATATATAAAGGCACACTATGTCCATGTATATATTAAATGCATTATTAAGACACAACTTTTACTAAGGCTCACAAAACAAAACACCAATTTGGCTGCAGACAAAGTCTATAGTTGAGCAGACAAACTATTAGATTGATTAAAGAGATTTTCACACAAGGACAGTCTACTAATTTGCTGAGAATTGTATCTCAAGGTTAAAAAATTCTGGCTACATTCTAAAGCAGGGAAGATCAATTAGAACATTCATTAGATTCCTATTTACACTTTAATTGTCAACTCTGCTCATTTGTTGGAAGCCTTTTTTAGTCATTAGTGTCTGTCAGTAAGAAATATGTCTTAATTTCACTTACATTCATTTATTCATCCTTTCGTTCAATCAACAAACATTAATAATGTGCCGAGCGCTTTGCCAGGTTTACAAGGCTGCTGATGAGCGAAGACAAAACTTTGCCCTCAAGGACATACTCACCTCAGATCCCCATGTCATCAAAATTAGTATGGAGACATTCAGTTTTCCTAAAATTATAAAAATAACTGCCAGGAACAATAGAAACACACAAAAGGACCCTAATAAAAGTTTGTGCTTATTGTTCTTTTCTGCATGTAGTAATTAGCCCGTTTGCTTTTCAGATTTAAAGTATCTCGGTAGGCCTTGTTTCGACTGCCATTGGTCCTGTTTCCACTGTGGGTTGTATAGTTCTTGAAAGGGGACTATGTGTCTCTGTGAGGACTCTGGAGTACCCTGCAGAGTCAGAATGTCTCCCACTTTCTGTCCAGGAAAAAGAGAGACCTCACGATGGTAATGAAGAGAACAGAAGCAGTTGCATTCCTTAGACTCTGAGCAAGGAAGGTTTCTGAGCATAACTTCTGGACTGGGGAGGGGGATCTCTTACATATAGAAATGGCAGAGGAAGGGGCGAGTTCTCTGTAATCACTGCTGTAGCACAGGTGCACTTCAATTGCCTTTGGCATAGTTACCTTGATGTCTCTCCATCTCTTTTTCATGCTTTTGCATAGACTCTGGGCCAGAAATGGGTCATAGGCCTGGATTTCTGCTTTCCACTGACTGCATACTTCTAAACACTCAGCCATCGAATCACAGACAAAGGTCTCTTCTTTTCAAGTTACCTCATACAAGAACATAAATTCATATTATAATGTCTATTCTAATTATTCAGTTTGACAGGGTACACGAATTTCTCCCTTTCACGCATCATGGTCCAAATCCTTACTTAGGTTCATGAACTCTTGTTGTTCCTGATGTGGCAGACATGTGGCAACAGAGGCGACATGAAGTGGCAGCTCCTAGGCCAAGGCAGGAGTCCTCATTTGGTCTGCCAAGAAAATAATTATCTATTTAATATTTTTGAATCTCAGTTTATTTATTATTTATTTATTAACAAACATTTATTTCGAATATTTGCCAAGATAGATCAGTAGCCAGGGGTGCTTGCAATGCCTGCCCTAAGACAGTTTCAATTCCTGGAGCCCATATAAAGGCAAGAGGCATGAACTAACTCAACAAAGTTATCTTCTGACCTCTACATTCCTGCTGTGGCAATGTCCCCTTCCATGTCATACACACACACACACACACACACACACACACACACACACACACTGAGACACTCACAAATAAATACTATACAATATGTTCCTTTTACTTCATTTGAAAATCTGGAAACAGTTCAAACACATAGGAAGTGCACAGACTGATATCATCCATGGGCATACAATTTAATTTTATTACCTTTAAATTTAACTAAATTATGTTATATTATTTGGCTATTTTTGAAACTTCTTTTGTTTACTTAACATTTTATCTCCAGTCTCTTTATCATTAAATACATGTATTTCAAATTTCCCTTTTCCTGTGTTTGAGCATTTTGTTTGTTTTGATTTTCTACTATTTCCAATGATTCCGTATGGGACCAGTATGAGGGTCTGAAAGCGTCAACGGAGAGGTAGCACTGAGTCTTCAGCTAATACTGCCCTTCCTGTTAGCAACATGCTCAGATTTGAGTCCTCAGAAAACAAGTACCAAGATAGAAGTGGGTATCTAGGAAATTCATTTTGGAAGATGCTTCAGATGATGGGGAAGGTGTCTGGGGTGACAGAGAATCTCCAGTCCTGTGAATTTGTCATCCATGAAAGAACAGAGGCCGAGTGGCTGACTTGGAAGAGCCTCAGGTCACAGTACAGTTCTGAGGAAATACCCGTTTGATGGAGGAAGGTCATTGGTTAAATAAAAAGAAACTGCTTGGCCCTCATTGGTTAGAAGATAGGTAAACAGAACAGAACGCTGGGAGGAAGAGGAAGTGAGCTCAGACTCAACAGCTCTCCTCTCAGGAGCAGACGCCTCAGAGAGACGCCATGCTCCCCTCACCAGGCCAGATGCATGCGATGAAGCTCCGACCCAGGATGGACGTAGGCTAGAATCTTCCTGGTAAGCGCACCTAGGGGCGCTACACAGATGATCAGAAATGGGCTAGTCCAGGTGCGAGAATTAGCCTAGAAGAGGCTAGATAGAAATGGGCCAAGCAGTGTTTAAAAGAATACAGTCTCGAAACCCCCCCCCCCCCAAAAAAAAAGAATACAGTGTCCGTGTAATTATTTCGGGGCATAAGCTAGCTGAGCAGGCGACCAGGGTGCTGGGAATGCAGTCCCGTCGCTCCTATTACTACACCCGCTAGTTTGGTGGCGCTTCCCCCAGGTAGAGGCTGTTAGTTGGAAAAGCAAAGTTTTTAAGTAGAAATGGGTCACCTCCTATCAAGACCACATTTTAACATGGACTGGAGATATGGGAGGGAATTATTAGCTGGGGCTAGCATCACCTAAGTGTTGAAATAGTTCTCTTGAAAATCCTCAGCAAGTTCTCTGACTACTTATATGTGTTTGCTTGTGTGTGTTTGTGCATACGGGCACGTGTGTTTGTGTGTTTATGTGTGTGTTTGCATGTGTGTGTGTTGGTATGCGTGTTTGTACGTATGTGTGTGTTGTGTGTGTTTGTGCACACGGGCATGTGTGTTTGTGTGTTTATGTGTGTGTTTGTATGTGTGTGTGTGTTTGTGCATACGGGCACGTGTGTGTTTATCTGTGT
>NC_022035.1:1051883-1055200 GCF_000317375.1 Microtus ochrogaster | reverse complement strand
TTTGTGCACACGGGCATGTGTGTGTTTATCTGTGTGTTTGTGTGTTTATGTGTGTGTTTGTATGTGTGTGTGTGTTGGTATGTGTGTTTGTGTGTACGTGTGTGTTGTGTGTGTTTGTGTGTGTATGTGTGTATGTGGGAGGCAGTAACCTCAGTCTCTACAGACTGGCAAAGGGCAGCAGAACCAGACTCTGACTTCCGCATCCCAGAACCCCTTAGAGCTGTGGCGGTTCCTGTGATCTTATTTTTCTTGCTAGAATGAACTTGCCCTCTCTCATTTGCTCTAGGGTTTCCATTTGATTTCTTTTGAGGCATGCTGTGTATTGAACAATTGCTTCAGTTTATTCTGTTTTATGATATATTTCTGCTTTACTTAAGAGGAATGAGTTTCTATTTCCTCCATCCTCTGCGTTATCAGAATCAGGAAAGAATTCATTTTTCATCGGTAAAATGAATGCATAGAATCAACAAGAATCAATGATCTTCCTGCTTTGTCAGCTTAGTTCTAATAAACAAAGCAAAAACAATGAAGCAGGATAATAATATTCATTGAGTGTGGTTCAGAGATAACCCAAGAGACAAGCTAAAAGAAGGGCCATGGAAAGATGATGGACACAGTCTGAATCAATATGCCAACTGTATCCCCAAAGTGTAGTTGCTGAGGATACCTTACTCTAAGGGCATCTCTGAGGCTGAAGTTCATGGTTCTGTCATCTCAGTGTATCTTCCCTGAATGCCCTTGGCTTAGTCATCGTAGTGTATCTGGCCAAAGGTACTATTTAGGTTTGGATTTAAAAAGTTAAAGTATTAAACTGGATGTTTTAGAAAAGCGAGAACCAATATTTTTATTAGGGAAAGGGAGTTTAGTTCAATATTTGAAGATTTAAATTTTACATTTTACCAGTCCATGTATTTAGGTTGTATGCAATTTACCTTAATATATATCCCCGTTAGTCTTACAAGGGATGGAAAGATAAAACTTGAACCAGGAATTGGAAGTGTTTCAACTTTAACTCACTTACATGGCCAGTGCATGATAACTCTCCTGGAAACTCAAGTTGTCTCTGCTGATGACCAAGAGTACTCTACATGGGTATTCACATCATTTTTCTGACAACACCCATGAGCATAGTGGAAAAGGAGGCAAGTGGTGTCACAGTGAACATCAACCCCATCACCACCTTGCAGAGGCCACAGAGGCCCGCTTAGACTGTCTCACAATTACAGTTGCTCCTTGCTAAAGAGGTTTGCCTGTAAAACTTAGCTTCCTTTCTTCAAAGGAATCACGAAGTCTTCTCCATCCGTACTGAACTTTAAAGTGTAGATCTCAGTGTATGTGTTTTCTCACCAAGTCCTTGTAGTGCTTGTAGTTGATGGTTGTGCACATTTGGCCACGAGAACAGAAGAGGAAGGCTCGCCCACAGTTGTTTTCACCAGGAGTTGAGTTTGTTGATCCAAGGTTCCAGGATTTCCTGTTCTTCTCTAGCATTTATGAATTCAACTTCCAGTTCCAAATTTGCAAAGACCACTTGAGGGTTTAAGTAATGCCTTTAATTACAATGCAAAGTATAGGCAATTGCATCTCATGAAGCTAACAATTACCCAAAGTGTATTATTAGAGTGAGTTGTTGAAGTCTGCGTAGTTTGTGAAGCACCCATCAGAATAACTGGGGGCGAAGAGAGATAAACTAGATCGCAACAGTGAAGCTGGAAAACAACTTTGATTATGTCTAGAGTTATATGGTAATGATTCCAATTCTTGGGCATTGGGGTTCTTTGTAAAACATCCTTACAGTCCCTTTTGCTTGCCCTTATTCAGAAATAGAGATACAGATGGTGTTTTCATAAACTTTAAAAATATAAAAGCAGCGTGCTAATGTGGCAGCTTACTATACTTTTGCAGACATTAGTTTATGTAATTTTCAAAATTTCCCTGGGACATAGGTGATAATACTTCCTTGAGATGGAGTCTAGGAGGAGATCAGCAATTGCCTGAAATCACGTACTTTAGAAGCAGTAATGTTGAATTGCACCCCATCTCTTCTGCTGGAGATTCTAAACTAAAAAGCCCATTATATGATCAAGTGACTAGAAGGTTGAAACAATTCTTCAGCATTTCTCTGGTGATTTTTTTAAAAAAAAAACTATGTAAATACTCATAAGAATGACACTAGAAAATAAATACACTTATTCAAGAATACATACCGATATATTTTTTGTCTTCTCTTTCTTTCTCCCTCTCTCCTTCCCTCCTTCCTTCCCTCCTTCCTTCCTTCCTCCTCCTCCTCCTCCTCCTCCTCCTCCTCCTTCTTCTCTCTGTCTCCCTCTCTCTCTCTCTTTCTCTCTCTCTCTCTCTGTCTCTCTGTCTCTCTCTCTCTGTCTCTCTCTCTCTCTGTCTGTCTGTCTCTCTCTCTTTCTCTCTCTCTTGCCAGTCTGGGCTATTTTTTCCCTGTTCATGCTTGTGCCATCTCACATCCTAAGGATGGTGATGAACAGTCTGAAATAAAGACAGAAAGATGTATTTGTAGTCAGATAAAGTTTGAATTTTTTTAGTAGTATAACCCCTGTCAAGTTGTTTCGCTTACTTATTTGTTGAGTGGGAAAAAAAATAAGTAACCTAACAGGAGTTTGAAGAATAAACAAAGGAGACAGGATTTGTCAAGTGCCTGCCACTGTAGGCACCGAATACGTGAAGCTTGTTGTACTGAAAGTGGCACAGGTGCAGCATTATTTCGACTCGGGCATTTTAAAGGTAGAGGTAAAACAATATCATGCTACATTTGAAATAACCTAAGTGACTTCAATTGGCTGTCTTTATCCAGATTTTCTACACTCTGGTTTTCTATCTATATTTTTATTTGAAGTTCTAGGAGATGAGCTGGAAAACGCCAAGTCTCTCTGAGAGTGTGTTCTGTATGTCGGTGGGCCCTCTAAGTATGTCTTTGGTCGTAGTATTTGAGCTTAATATGCACGGTTGATGCTGACTGAAAGTAACAGAATGTTTCTCAAATCGAATGACTTCCATAGGTCGATGGCATTTTTTACTAAAATTGACACCTGAGATACGAGTTTCCTTTGCTAATCAGAATTTCTCTGACTGGGCAGAGTGCTGGAGAGTCTCAATGGTGGCTCAGTGAAGCTTCTCAGGGAGCACCATGGAGGTGGTGGAGGGGGAAGTTCATTTTAACAATATTTGATTTTACTTTGAAATATGTGTGTGTCTTTGTGCATGCACGTGTGTGCGCGCTCATGCGTGTGCCTGTGTGTGGGTATGTGCATTTGTGTGCCTGTGTGTGGGTATGTGCATTTGTGTGCCTG
>NC_022035.1:1047002-1051153 GCF_000317375.1 Microtus ochrogaster | reverse complement strand
GTGCATTTGTGTGCCTGCGTGTGCGTATGTGCATTTGTGTGCATGTGCCTACAGAGGCCTAAAGGGGTGTTAGAGCCCTTGAGCCTAGAGATGTAGGCTATAGAAGCTTCGTGATCTGTGGGCTTGGGGCTGACACTGGTTTCTCTGCAAGAGCAGAACATTCTCTTAACCTTCCAACTCTCTCTTGAGCTGCAGACTGTGAATGCGTGGAAAGAAGAAGATTGCAGGATAGGGGCACAGAAAGCTCATTCTTCACTACGTGAGGTCACCACAGGAAAGTGACCATCTGCATGCGAGGAAGTGAGTCTCTATAAGAGACTGATCCTACTGAACCTTCAAAGCTTCCAAAACCGTAAGGCAAGTTTCTGTTGCTTACACTACCCAGTTAAGGGTAGTTTGTAGTGGCAGTGGGGGAGGGAGGGGCTAACATGAGCCTTAATGGATCCTTCCCATACAAATGAGGAGATTGAAGCAAGCGGTGCGGAGTCCATCCCTGCCTTAGCCCTCTGTCTTTTCTGGGTCAGAATGGGACAGGCATGGAAAGGAAGGCATCTCCTAACATACATGTTTGTTTCTTTTCCCGTTATCTTCTTCGACTTTCCCCCTCAAATCCAGGTGTCTTCCTTTCCTCACTACGGTCTTGTTTTTTCTGCATTTCTACCCGGCTGAAATTTCCCTGAAGGGCATTTTCTTTTCCAACTTTGTTAGAATTCTGTGGAATCTAAAGGTGAGGTGCAGTGAGAAACACCGCATATTTCTGCATCATGATTTAGTGATTCAATTCCACATGCAATACGGTCCTTAAAGAATTTAAGGATGATTGATTTGGGACTATTTTTTTTTAATAGCATCTAGCCTGGTTTCTAGTATTTTAATTACAAAGTAGTTCTTTTAAATTTCGAATTCTCTGACTGTGTGGGTGCAAGTGTCCCCATAGCTTATGGGAATGCCAATATCAAGACGCAGGGCAATGAACAACAGACACATCTTCAATCTTGAATACCCAGAGCCACCACTGTTTACATTACTCATTTCTCTGACGTAAAAGAGAAAAATAAAGCTATTCCCCATAGAAGCTCCATTTTACCATTATTTCTGAGTCATCTTGCTCTTCAACTCCCTTGCCTCTACCTATAATAAATCATCAAGTCTTAGAGACACTACTTTTTAAAACTGCCTTTCTTGTAATCAGTCTTCCGGTCTCTAGTCCCCTGTTGGGATTCCAGCCCCTCTTACTGCTAATGCGTTGCTTCCCCCTTGCTTTGCGTGACTTCTGGAACTGAGGTTAGCTAATGGACACAGCAGGGCACATGTGGTATCGCAGGTACTAGTTTTTATACGTAGATTCGATTGACTGTAATCTCTTTTACTTCCTGTTCTCCAGCCCCATGTTATGCTTGGAAATCATGGACAGTTGAAACACCTTGTATGCTAACTATTAACGTGTGTACTATTAACTATGTAACAGACCCTGTGCCAGGTACGAGCAACGTTGCCATGATCAAGATAAGGGTCAGTCTTTCTGACATGCACAGTCTGTGGAAAATAGAGGTAAGGCCATTACAAGTTCTACTAGCCCATCTAGCTCTCAGAATGAGAGACAGCTTTGTGCTACTGGGAAACAAAGAGCCACCACCTGACACCGACAGAGAAGATATGTTTGTATCTTAAGTTCGGACCTCAGAGTTGAGAAGGTCCTTTTCTTGTCCAACCAAGGCTTTAGAGCTGAGGGCAAGGGACAGTGGCTTCAGGCAGAAACCATGTAACTGACGAGGGTGAGGCTGAGGCACACGATTCAAACCAGAAGTCAGTGTCTTGATCATGGTGGCTGGAGGAGTTCTGGTGAAAGGGAAGCAGTGAGGACTCTCCCTGGGCCTGAGCTGTGGCTCTCTACACAGGGGGGACCCGTCACACCTTCGCTTCATGAGCTTCTAGTGCAGACAACTTCAGGGTAGATGTCCAGGACTCAGCACCAAGGCATCTTCTGCCAAAGGACCGCACACACCAGAGAGAATGAGACTTGCAGAAGAAAGGCCTTGCTGATCATCTTTTAAATAAGAAACTCGGGTTGTTGTTCCTTGAACATGCTTTGTGAAACCAAGAAACTGAAATCTAGACTTATTGGCTCACCAATACTGTACGTATGAACCGAGAAGTACCACAGGTGATCGAGGAATGAGGCAGAGATAAAGTCAAGAAAACGTCAAAGCAATGCAAACAAAGATGAGAAAGGCTCTCAAGCCTTTGGTGCACAGATACCTGCAGCACAGCTACTGGGTCTTAATGACAACTCTAGATGTTTCTTTCCTGCTCTCTTCCTCATCTTTTTATCCTACCTCATGTTCCTCCTCCACCCCACCCCAACTTCTTTCATTTCTCGTCCCCGAATGAATATGTTCAGTATGGGTTTTGTTCTCCACAGCATCTTCCTAACAGCGTTCTTCTCTAAGGCAGACTGCCACCAGCCCTAACGCTTTCTTCTCTTTGAATGTATAGGCTTGACTCCTAGAAGAGGGAAGAGTGTAAGACTTCATTTCTATATATTCAGGCCGGATTTGTGACCGGAGTGGGCTGTGTTCCACACCAGTAACGCCTGACTCCAGCACGCAGCACAGAAACGAGCTCTAGCCACAAGCACTGTGCAACTGACTGACGGTGTAGTCAGGACAGACTGGGCAGCAGCTCCTAAGCCTTGTTTTTCTATAGACAGTGCCTGTGGCCGAGAGCATGACCTTAAGATTTTCATTACTTTAGATGATGCATAAAGCTTCCCATTCTGTCTGCTGCCTGCCTCAAAGATCGATCCTTCTAAAGATATAGGGATATAGTGCAGAAAGAGTTTGGGGGTCCATTTTTATTGAAGATTTGTATGTGTTTGGAGTAATGGGAGGGAGACCACCAAAGGGATTTCTTTTTTTCTCAATATGCCTTAAAAGCAAATCAATATTTGAGGTTTATATATCCCTGGATGTTATATTCATAAATGGCCTCTTTTTCTTTGAGATTCACATTGCTTTGCTTACTGCACTGGCTACATATCCCTAAGAAAACCTGCCCTCAAGTCTAGAAGTTTTAAAATATTTACTGTTTTAATTACCATGAAGCATCAGTCTGCACATGGCTTAACTGGGCTTTCTGCTCAGAATCCTATCATACGGCAAAATACTGGCTCAAGCTTCTGTCTCTTCAAGCACGGATTCTCCTCCAAGCTTCCTCACTTGTTGTCAGTGTTCTTACAGTAGTTTCTGGCCAGAGGCACTTGCTCCTTGCCTTGTCCTGTTGTGATATAGTTGCCTGCTTCCTCCAGATTAAGAGCTCTGGGAGACTGTGCTGCCAAGCAACACGGAAGACAGATTCTTCTATTGGCCATGCCAAAATATGAGAGTTTATCATCTCCCCCATGTTCTTCTAATTGAAACACAGTCAGTAAGCTTGGACTACAGTCCTAGGGTGACAATTACACAAGCTCATGGTTGTTAAATTCAGGAGGCGAGGATCACGGGAAATGCTGTAGAATCTCCCCACCATGCAAGTTTCTTAATTCCTAAGCAACTTTTGTTAAAGTGTTTGGGGAAAGTCCCTCTATACAGGCTGAAGTTTTAAAAGACCCCTTATGTAAAGAATATGCTTGGCTCCCAAAGTTTGATTTGAAATCTACGGGCTGTTTTAAAATATACCCTGTGCGATACAATGGATTTCAAGTGCTCAGAGACTTATTGAGGTCAGAGAACCCACTGTGGAGAGGATTTGGGAACTGTGTCCCGCCTAAAAGAGACATACTATATTACACAGTCGCTCTGCACAAGAAGCGTTAAAGGAGGATGGATGCAGACCCACTAGGAGCAGAACTGTGCACTTTCTTTTTGAAGATATTGCAGGATCCTTTGAGCCTAGGCCTCATAATTTCCCTACCTTCATTTGCCTACACCTAAACCAAGACTAAAAATGCTTACGTTATGACCCTTTCTCTGACTCTCTCTCCCTCCATCTCTCATTTCCTCCTTCCTCCTCCTCCTTTCTCCCTCCCTCTCTGATTTTTGCTTCTGGAACTTTCTGAGGCAATATGCTGTAGGGTTTCTTTCTTTCTTTCTTTCTTTCTTTCTTTCTTTCTTTCTTTCTTTCTTTCTTTCTTTCTTTCTCTTTCTTTCCTT
>NC_022035.1:1044884-1046902 GCF_000317375.1 Microtus ochrogaster | reverse complement strand
CCTCCCTCCCTCCCTCCCTCTCTCCTTCCTTCTTTTCCTTTCCTGTTTATGACTTGAAGGTAAGCAGTAAGTGTGATTGCAGAATGTTTCTTTAGGGGAGTTTTGCCAGGGTAACCTCTCATTTAGTTAGTGAGGAAGAAAAAGGTTGGGAAGTTTAAGTTCATGCAGATTGGAAGAAGCAGGACTTTTCAGTTCTCACACCACCACCTCTCCTATGATGTCCTGCAGCCTTAGTTCATATGCAGACATGAGAGGTGCCATGTGGCCTTCTTGTACACCACATTGGGCTTCATGTAATATATGTGTGTCCTGTGTCAAGCACTGTCTTATATTCAGACATATAGGACTATCCCAGACAGTTTGGGGAATAACTATTTTATTTCTCATATCAAATGTTTCTAGTTCAACTTTCTGGTATCTTGATACATACAAAATACCATTTATTTCACCGAGCTTTAGGTCTCCTTTTAGAATGGGGAGAAAAAAATATTGAGCACATTTTAGTAATATCTGTTTACCATTGGATAAAGAAAGCTAACACAAGAAAAGTATGAAAATTCCTGTTTTAATGGGAGTCTACAGGGAAAATCATCTACACTGAACCACAGATGCTTCCAAGACATCCTGATAAGGTCATACTCACAGAGCCTGTGTGGTTCTGAAAAGTTTAGTGTAACATCCCACTTCTGTAGGGGGAACAATTCCCCAACTCTAAGTTGGGTACTTAAGAACTGAATCACGTATTGAACATAGATTATAAACCTGTGTTGGCTTATGAGCTAAAAACTGTAAGTTTTTTTTTTTTTTATCTCAGTTTCTGAACTTCTCTGTTTTGCAGGTGACCTCTCCAGGCTATGGAAAGGAAAGGAAAAAGGAAAGAGCATTACCACTTAAACGCTCTCCAGCCTTCCTCACTTCCTCCTCCCCTCCTTAATTTCACGAATTGATGGGAGCCATGCTGAACTTTCATAAGCTGTAGTATTTCTGCAGGAAACAATAACAGCCGTGTTAGATATTGTGCCCTTCTTAAAATAAAACATATATGCCATTTTTCCCTATTAGAAATCTCAAACCAAAACTTAACATGCAGTAAGTATTGCAGACGATGTTGATATGTGTGTCACTACTTTGTGAAAATGGGATTTTTATAGAAGTGTCGTGATGCATTCAACTTCACAGGGACAGAGTGATCTGTGGTGGAACTGTCAAATAGCCTGCTAACTTGAACTTAAAGATTTTTGACTATAATTGTACTGTTTTAGCACCTTCCTGAAACTTACTAGGTCCAGGAAGGGTACCTCAAGAAGTCCTATAGTGTTTGTGGTGTGGGACATTTAGGACATTTAGGGCATTATAATAGTGTGCTACAGGTGCTTGTAAGATAGAATTATCTTCTCCATTTTACAAGAGGAAGAGGAAATCTGATATCAGAAGAAAGCATGACATGCTCACACAGATATTGGGATTAGATCCTAACTTTTCTGAGTACAAGGGTAGTGCCCCACTAGTGTGTGTGTGTGTGTGTGTGTGTGTGTGTCTGTCTGTCTGTCTGTCTGTCTGTGTGCACACATGCACACATATGCAGGTATGTGTGCACATGTAAGCCAGAGGACAATGTAGATATCAAGGGTAGTCCCTTAGGTACTGTCCATTGCTTTTTGCTGTTGTTGTTATTGGTAGTACTGGTTGTGGGGATTTTGTAAAACAAGGTTTTTCTGTATAACCTCACCAGCCTGGAGCTCAGCATATACACCAAGCAGGACTGGAACTCATAGAGATTTGCCTGCCTCTTGCCTCCTGAGTACTAAAATTAAAAGTGTGAGCACTGTACCGGACCTCACCAAATACATTTTTAGATAGCTCTTGGCATGTACGTATTAAAACCAGTATATAAATCAACTGTTTACTAATAATAAATCACAAAGTAATTATTTTTAAAAGTTGTTTAGCATACATATATTTTTTTACCTTTATTAAAGATAAAGCAAGGACTTAAGAAGTAGTTTGATAGATAAAGT
>NC_022035.1:1033883-1044784 GCF_000317375.1 Microtus ochrogaster | reverse complement strand
TTTTTTTTTTTTTTTTTTTTTGAGACAGCTCTCTACCTGGTCTGGAGCTCACCAAGTCAGGTAGGCTAGCTGACTGGGGAGTTGGGAGTTCCAGGGAACCATTAGTCTTCTCCTCCCAGTGCTGGAATTATAAACATTGACCACTACACCTGCCTTATTTATTTTTAAAAGAGGACAAGACGAGCACTGAACTATCTCCCCAGCCCCTAACATTTCATCATTGAAATACTTTTAGAAAGTGATAGAGGTGACAATATTCAGAAAATACATTTTCAAAAGCACTCAACCACAAACATAAGACAGGGTGAAATGTCCCTTCCATGCCTAGATCTTATGGGGTTCTTGCCACTCCTCCACTCTCCTCTGTTTGGGATCTGTGAGTTTGCTGCCTTTTCTCTCTAGATTGGATTGCCCTTTATTGTCTTCTCTGCTTGTTGAAATTCTGAGCACTACAATAGTCTATCATATCATATTCGATTCATTTATATTGTAGTCCTTTTGTTTGTATTGAATGCTTCCTCCTTTAACCTTGGGTTGTTCAAACAATATCATTTAGACATCATTTTGGGGGATGTGCTATTTTGCGGTGGTATATTTGAGAATTATTCATGTTCATATCTGAACCTACTCGGGAGGTCAGCTTCATAATAATAGACAACATGGTTTATTCTTTTCCAGTAGCTTGAACATAGGAGCAGTCATATACGTGGGATGAATTTCTCTGAGGGAGCAGTTTATGAAGACATACACCAAGAAGAGAGGATGTTATCGTCACCTTCCCAGACAGTAGAATTCTGAATACCATGGAATGGTCAAGTAGCTAGCACTGCTCAGAGGGACAGTGGCAGACTTTAGTAAAAGAGGCAACTGTGATTAGGTAGTGGCATTGAGAGTTGACGAAGAAGTCCAAGGTTCCCCCAGAGGAGCCATTAGTCTTCTCCAGTGGGGTTCTTATTATGTGTCCCAACTACTGGGCTGAAAGCCCTGAGAGGGTGCTCTACTGGATCTGCACATTTCCTAGCACAGAGGGCTAAAGCAGGAACCTAGGGGGCTTTGCTAATTGAACGACTAATGCATTGCAGTTGAGTCTGTCACACTGAGATTAGGAAAGGGGAGCACATGTCGTCCACAGATTGCTTACGCGTTGATGAAGGTCTCCGCCTAAAGTGTTCTGATTTCTGGTGTGTATATTTGGATGGCTTATGCCGTTGTGAATCTTGTTGGTTTTCCTTCCCTCCTCCCACATGGCTTTCTGTTTTAAGGCATCTTTTATGCCAAACAAAGTAAGTCCAACAGCTGCCTCCACTTGGGTTGCCGTTAGTATTGTTTCACAACCTCTTGTCTTTTCAGGTTTATTGAAAATATTACAGAACAGCAGGGAAGATTCAAATGGCTCTGTGTGACATTTTAAAATCACTCCCAACTTCCCGCTGAGTGACCTGCACTTTACAAGGGCTACTGAAGTAAGGTCAGGATTAGACTTAGGATCTACTTCAGTGCTGTCCCTATCCAGGACTGAGATCTCAGCACCATAACTGTTTCCTCTCTCTCTCTTCCTCTGCAACATGATTGAGACAAGTCTCCCAGGAACTCTCATCATCAGCTCACCGGATGTGTGACATAGTCTGCTATCTTGTTCAGAGATTCTTGCTGGGACACTGGCCTTCTCCTTAAACAACATGTGCTGGTGTGGAAGTTGTTACCAGATGCTTATATACTTCTCATTCATGACCTAGGCTGCTGTCTTCATGATTCCAGTGAGAACATGGCCTGTGTTGGCAGGTTTGGGTAAAAGTATTCTTGTTCCTTCAACTATAAGTAAGTAGCTTTTAGTGAAGTTGAGAAGCAGAATTTGCAGAGAAAGACAAAGTCAACTAACTCAGCACAGGAA
This sequence comes from Microtus ochrogaster, assembly GCF_000317375.1. Lineage (NCBI taxonomy): Eukaryota > Metazoa > Chordata > Mammalia > Rodentia > Cricetidae > Microtus > Microtus ochrogaster. Next base: position 1,042,893 of record NC_022035.1, on the reverse strand, counting down.
TTGACTTTCTAGGGTTTATAATGGACTTCAGTTCTTTCAGCAGACTTTAGGCATGCTGAATGTCTCCTTCCATGTCATTTTAATTATTTATAAATTTTTCAGTTTAGAATAGAACCATCAAGAGTGGAGAGATGGCTCAGTGGTTAAGAGCACTGGCTGTTCTTCCAGAGGACCTGGGTTCAATTCCCACCGCTCAAATGCAGCTCATAACTGCCTGTAACTCTACATCCAGGGCACCCAACACCACCACACAGACATTTATGCAGGCAAAATATCAATAACATAAAATAGAAGTAAATAAATCATTAAAAAATAGAATCTCCAAAAGGATTGTCCTTCCAGGACCAGATATGAACTATAATCAATGCTTAAAAAATAAAGGAGCATGGTCCCTAAACCTAAGTGAATATTGTTAGTTAAAATATTCTGCAATGTGTTTACAAATGCAGACTGGAAATTTCCAGGTTTCCATATATGATTTGGATTTTTTTCCCTCTGTTTCAAACTTGTGCGTCCACTTGTATGCCAGACATCTCAAGCATGACATATCCGAAACGGAGCTACTCTTGACATACACACTCCATCACAGCTTTGCACTTCCAACAAGGATTTAATATATACTCCTCTTGAAGGAGACAAAACCCCAGTATATGTGGCTTTCATCAATGGCTGTCTGCAGCACAAATAATAAAAACTGGACCAACTATCATGGAGATACAAGCCAAAATAATCAGAGGGGACATTTTCATGACTAATTATTTTTTTGTTAGCAGATATTACATATTCATGAATTGCAGCTGTTTCCTGACACGCTCTTTTAGGGAAAAGGCATGACTTTATAACTATACCTATACCTATACCTGTAGAGGTAGAGGGAGTCAAACCTTGTTAACTGTTGGCAACGCACTCAGCATCACTTGTGTATTTTCTTCCACGTTTCTTAATTTTATCAGATCATAAAATGTAAAGAAAACTGTAATTAAATGTGAAACCGAAACAGCATTTTAGGAAGGGATTCAGAATGCTCTTATATTTGGCACAATGACTACAGTCATGTATGTAACAACCTTGTGAATATACAGGAACATGAGTTGAAGCACTACTGGTTGTATTTTCAATCAGAAAAAAAAAGCCATATTTCCTGGTATTTAGGATGATAAAGTAGCTAACCCTAAACTAAATCTAAACTTTGATTCCTTCTATCATCACAGCAAAATACAACTAATCGTATCACGTATTTTAATTTCTTTATCTTCGGAACTGATATTTCAGTCATCTCTGTATCAAATGCAGACTGGAAATTTCCAGGTTTCCATATATGATTTGGATTTTTTTCCCTCTGTTTCAAACTTGTGCGTCCACTTGTATGCCAGACATCTCAAGCATGACATATCCGAAACGGAGCTACTCTTGACATACACACTCCATCACAGCTTTGCACTTCCAACAATCACTACATCCTATGGCTGCTCAGGCTGGGAACTCCGAGGCTCTGTTTGACCTGTTTCCTGTAAGATGTGTAATATAAACAGAATCTAACCTTTTTCTCTATCTCATTCTACTGTTTCGGTCTGAGCCCCTCTAGGTTTTTGCTTGGACATGCTAAAAGAGTCCCAGAGGGCCTCTGTGTTTCAGACCTTGTGCCCTGTAAAATAACTCATAAGACTGACCCAATGAGAAGAACTAGAACCTCTCTCTCTCTGCTCAGAACCTGAAGAGACTGTGCACTTCTGTCAGTGTAAATGCTCAGTTTCTTCTGACTGTATCAAGGCTCTACGTGACCTGCTTTTCGTCAGCTGCCTGCCATTCCTCCCAGCTGTTCCATCTGTTCCCCTGAGCCAGGTTCACTATGGTCTTTGTTATCCAAGACAATGCATCTTGGATAACAAAATTCATCTGCCGACAAGATTCCCCCCTTAATACCTGCATGGTTTACTGTCCCCCTTCAAACCAAACTTCATCTTCTAAAGTAGGTTCTTCATGACCCTTTTGAAAATGACCACCTGTCCATTTTGAATAGATACAGTATATCTTGTGTTCACATCTACAGGGTTTATGCAACAGAAAATTTGTTTTTTTCCTATTTATCAGTTTCCCATTATACATTTTGGAAGCTAGACAAAATACCCTTTGGCCTATAAAACAAAACAAAATCATACCAGACCACTTTAACCCTGCTAAATTATAGTAGTTAAGCTTGAATGTGTGAGGCTATTATTGGAAAATCAGATGAAGACCCATTTACCCAGAAGCCCCCAGCTCCTGGATCAAGTACCAACTCATAGTGCGTGCTAAATGCTGAGGTAAATGTTATACTCCTGGAATAAGTCTAATTTAAAAGTTTGTTTATTTTGGCAGACTGGATTGTTGGAAAGCCTTGAAAGCAGAATTTGCATGCTCTAGACATTGGTTTCCTCATCTGTTAAATGAGAAAGCTGTGACCGAGTGTCTCCACATCTTTTACCACCTTTCCTATGACAGGAGAATCATGAACATTTCTCATATTCATAGGTCTCCAACAATTGTTATGAAATATTTACATGGTAGTTGATGAGTCACGGACTCCAGGCCTTGTGGAGGACAGCTCCATTTCTGTTGAATCTCTTTGTAGCAATTCGGTACCACAGTTTGGTTTATAGACTTAGTTATCCCACTGAGACCTTTGAGTTTAAAGTGTGCCTTTACAACACATATCGCCCCCTTATTTTAATTGTTATATAATTACACAGCAGCTAATGTCTCTAGTCATCAGAAAACCTTGTGATGATAGCCCATAGAAACTGGTAACATTTGATTGCAAGAGTCACAATGTTAGCATCCCAAACATGTTTGGATGCTATATCTGTGTATATCTGTGTCCGTTCTAACATGATCCACTTAACTTGAGAGTGGGCAGTCCTTCATTTTCCTTAACCAAGAATGCTGATGAATAATAGCCAAGTTGAATGATGAGTCACTTTCAGGTTGGCTATTATTCATGAAGTCATTAATTTCAGTTAATGAATCATTTTTTTTCTTTGTGAACTCTCTTTAAATATAATTATCAAACTATAACCTTAATCGGCACTTAAAAATAATCTCTGTATAGAATTGGTGTTTTGTCATCAGTGTCCTTGAGACAACTGAATGCTTATGACATCTAGGGTATGATTACATGACTAACCAAACAAATTGTAGAAAATTTTCTGCTTTTCTTTTATTCTTTATAGAAGTACTGTGGCGACTGACAGAAGCTTGGTATTTATAGGATAATCTTTTTATATTTTCATCTCTCATATTTAAAATATTTTAGGTATTCTCTCCAACAAATTTCTTGCAAAAGTTTTTTTGTTTTGAGAATAAAAAGGGAGTAAGATTAAGATAACCACTACCCACAGGATAAAACCTTGACACTCAGAAAATGTAAGCCAAGATTTCCACAAATTCACTGTCTAATTTTCTGTTGAGTCTTAAGACAGGTATTAGGCATTTCCTCTTTGAAGCATCCAATAGTCAGTGTGGTATTGCCTTGACCAAGGTCACATATGAGGCTTGCTGAGGGTTAGGGGGTGTATGTTAATATTGGAGTTCTATCAGGAGAAATGTATTGAAATGTCCATGGATAAATCAAAGCCTCCTTAGTAAGCTTCCCTAACTTTTTCCCCATCTTGCAGAAAGAATATTATGTGGAACTCTTGGCCTAATTGAAAGCATATGTCATTACACTTGCCGTCTCCAGACAGGCAGGCCAACTCAGCTGCACTGCAGAAACTCGACACTCTTAATGCTTTCTCTTTATTACCAGGGAGGGTTTAAAGAAGACTAAGCGGCTCATGAGCAGTGGGAGAGTCTAAGAAACACTTTGGGCTATGAATTTCGGGGATTTTGTGCATGATTTGTGTTTTTATTTTTTTCCAGAACTCAACTGTTTTCCAGTTAAAATCCCTTTTTTTTCTTGAAAAAGTTATTTCCCTCCAGTATATATTAACACAAACATTGTTTTAACCTATTATTCTATGCTGAATTATTGTCTTCTTCCTTCAATCCTGCATGAGGCCTCACTAAAAAACTTGGGGTATTTGATTTTGTTTGGCTAGAGTACACTGCTTTATTCTCGATGGTTCACATGCATGGGTGTGGGTACTGTTTCTCTGCCCCATGTGTCCAGTTCTAACTACAAAGTGCAGACCTTCTAGATCAGTAGCAATAGAAACTTAGCCCTTCCCTGTCCCCTCCCATTCCTCCTGGCTTGGCATTTGATGTGTAACCCAGGATGGCTCCAGACATGTGATCCATCTGCTTCAGCCTCCAAGTGTGGAGATTACAGGCAGATTTCACAAGGTCCAGTTAAGCTAGCTATCCATATCTTAATCACCTTAAGGCCAGTTGTCAGGGAAAAGTCCCCGGTTTCCAGTGAGATCTGGCTTTAAGACCTTTAAGAGAAAAAATTCTCTAAGCACAGGCTATGCAAATATATATATATAAATTCCAGAAAGTGAAATTCAGTCTCCTCCAAGAATGGAAAAGAAAAGAAATGTGCACAGAAATAGGAGGAAGGAAGAGAGAAGGCAACGTGGCTGTTGGAATCATTTAGTCCTGAAACCAGCAGAAATACAGTGTGTCTCTCAGCTTCTGCACAGTGGATAAAAGTTTTCCAAATGATATACGGCTGGTTCCAAGAGGGAGGAAGCCACGTTTACACTCACTCATTCCTTCATAACCACAATATTGCAGGCTGTGTAAGCCACTGCTGTTTTCCTCGTCCTCCCAATGTGGAGGGAGGTGGAGTGCATTTAACTATTAACTATAAAAATAGCTTCTTCATTATTTGTTCTCAGGAAAAAAGGGAAAGTTCTATCTGTGACTCCAGCTCTGCGTTTCGTCCATTCCCTGCTAAAGCTCCTCCCTTAACAGAACCCCAAATTTCACAGATTTAGTAACAATTGGACCGAAGAAAGAGGAGGTCAAAGAGGTCAGAGCCTGTACGAGCCCCACCCCTGGTGAACCCAGAGAGAAAACTTAGGAATAATGTCTTGTGCCTGTCTCTGAGATACCTCTAATTGGTTGTAGCAGAGGAGTTGAGGGCCACACAATACTATATTTTTTTCGGTAGTTCTGAGGAGACAGAAGGAAGTTATTTCTGTTTAATATTCTTCTTTCCCTTGCTAAGCACTTTGCATAACTTAACCGAGGATTCTTTAGTCAAATCAAAAATGCCTTGGTAAGGAGTTAGGAGCAGTAACTTTTGAGAATGCAAAGAAAATGAGTTGAACTTTTATTTGGGTTCTTTCATAGCTAATGTCCTCATGGATTAATTTTTGACTCTGTGGATCTCTGGATTTTTCTGAGCCTCCACAATGTGATTTCCGAGTTGTGCCAACCATGGCGTATACTGTGCTCTACAGATGAGCCGCACTAAAAGTAAACAAATGGAGCTAGAGTGCCAGATCGCAGGGGAAGAAGGTCCTTAAACAAATCTTCCATTTCTTTAGCTTTCCCATGGGGAAGAACATGGAGAAGGCAGAGGACAGTTTGAAGTAGTTGTCCTCTCCTGGCATGTACATTTGGGGGATTGAATTTAGGTCCTCAGGCTTTGTGACGGGCACCTTTACCCGCCGAACATCTCTGTGACACAGCAACTATTGTTAGTGTTGACTTTAGGAGTTCAAGGTCAACTATTTGTGTATAAAAACCAATGTTCATTCTTGTCCTCAAACACACTACCATCCAGTGTGTGTATAACGCATGGATGCCAACCACACGATAGAGAACAGAAAATCAAAGGGCTGTGTGGGAAAGAATTTGCCAGAGACTTCACAGGTGTCCATCTTGATCAACAGCAAGAAGAACTATGCAGTTTGTTCATCTCTTGGAGATTCAAATTCACACATGATTGAAATGATCATTATTTTGGCACCTGGGGATTAACAGTCTCCTGCTCCAAGTGGATAGTTTAGTGGCTATTTCCTACTGATTTATTCATTATTTTTCTGTAATGGATGGGTAATGAGAATCTTATTATGAGTCAGATTTTGAAATATTTTGCTTAGTTTTGTTTTACAGACAGCTATTAAGTAGGGATAATTTACAAGACAACTTCAACATATCTTGATATAAGTGTATTCTGGACACATTAGGCCTAGCATATCTTAGATCTATAATTGAAAGCTAGTAATAGATAGGACACTGAAAAATGAATGTTTGATGAAATACCATGTTTTCATACAATACATCATTCTTCTCTTTCCTGATAACAGAATTTCCACTTGTCCTTCCTTTATAGAATCTCATTGTGTTGTTCAGGTTGGTCTTGAACTTGTGGTCTTCTTGTGCCAGCCTATCAAGGTAGAGATAGCTGGAGTGCTCCACTGCATCTGGCTCCACAGCATCCCCTTTCACTTAAAGAAATCATCTTAATGCCAATTCTGGTAAAGATACCTATGTTTCTCCTGGCATAGAGTAGACATCTATGATCATGCTTATGACTGATTAATCACAGTGGTTCTTTTTCTTGACAATAATGATTGCTTCAAGTGTTAGTCCAATCCTAAAGTATTGGCTGATATCCAGTGTTCCACTGTCAGCTTTTGCACGTGAATGCCAAGAGAGAGGCACTTCTTCCTCTGTGATTATTGAGATGAAGTCGTTTGTAGATGTTTAAAGGCTAATTTCTCTCTTTACATTTACAGGAAGATCCTTCTAAGAAAAATGTACAGAGAAGCACCCATGAATGTTCAGGAGCTAGAGATAAAAAGAAAATAAAGAAGAGAAAAGGGAAGGAAGAGAGAAAATTAGCATGTGCACAGAAGCATAAATGAGAGACGAGATGCAGAAGAGGAAAGAGGCTGGATAACTTCAGATAAGCATCTGAGTGCTTCAATGCACAGCCAGCAAATTTATTTTTAGCTTAAGTAAGGCTTAGTAGGCTTTCAGTGATATGGCATGAAGGGAGACAAAAGCAATCTCAAGCAGACCCAACATTTAAGAAAGACCTGGTGTTGTGGAGGCAGAGCCAGGAAAGGGAGGTAGGTACAAAAGCAGAGAACACAATGGCTGGCAATGTGTAGACAATGAAGTTGCCAATGCCAGGGAAGAATTCTCAAGGGATGTAACATTTAAACCTAAACTGAACAATGGCCAGTGGTGGGGGAAAGCTGAGGTTGGAGCTGTAGGTAGTAGAACCTGCATGATGAACTTTTGAAAAGGTTATTATTGCCTGGATAGTGTCAGAAAAGGAGGAACGTGGAAAGTCGCTGGAGAGATAAGCTAATGGCCTGTCTGGAGAGACCGTGGAAGTCAGGGTAAGACTGCACACAATGTAAGCACTACTTATTCATTCTCTTATTTAACTTGTATCAAACACTAGCTATACTCCAGACTTGGGGCTAGGAATTCAAGAGAGAACACAAAGAAGGCCAATGTCAGGCATGGGATATCTTCCTTTGAGTTACTAGTTAAGAAGTTCTGAGAGACAATACAGGCCATTGGCATTGCTCTTGATTTCATTCCAGAACTTGAGCATAAGACCTTAAAGGTGAAGCACAGGACTTGGAGAATCAAACTGGTACTGCCCTGAAAGCTTCCTCTGTAATGGCTAGCCTTCATTATGTTTGAAGTTACTATGCATGCGGCTAGTGAGAAAAACGTTTTCAACAGTCATACCGTGCTTTAAATTTTTCAGGCTACAATAACAATTGGTTCAGAAACATATGCCCATTAGTGCATTAGTGTCATTAATGTTTGGGTAGCCAATATCTGTCTTATTGGGCTTAAGGCCTACTTAATAAGCAGGAACTCATGGCTGGCTGGTTCTGTAAACCTAGCCCATAACTCCTGGGTAGAGAGGTCACAGACTTACGACCCACTACTATCATTCTGGTAAATTAGTACCATGTCCAGCTGCCTTCTAAATATTTATCCTTATACTCATAGATTAGTGAAGCTCTTACCCCTCATCACCATGGCCAACAACTGTTCCTAGTACAGAGAATAATTGATTGTGGCGTGCCCAGCCTGAATGGGACATCTATAACACTATCCTTAGTCAACATGACTGAATGAGGAAAAGAGAGCATGTAAGAGCCAGAGGACCAGCAGGACAGCTGTGAAATGCCATCCTCTGGCTATGACAAGGCTGATGTACCCATGAGCCTTATGAGGTCCTACTCTGAGCGGAGGAACTGAAAGCGTCAAGCGCTTTTGAGAGGGGAAAGGCCACTGTTCTTCAGGGACAAAGACCTGATCGATGCCCAGGTCTGAGTGGTTAGCTGTATATAGGCAATACTGATTGGACTCAGTAGGTGTATATATAAATAGAGGATTTTATAGACGAGTAATCGAGATGTGGGGAGCAGATATGGAGGAATCGGAGGGGAGGGAGGGGTGAATATGATCAAAATTGTCCTCATATATGAAATAAAAATTTCTGATAAATGAATTTATTTATTTTTAAATTTATCTCTTAATATTTATTTATGAATATATATTTTTTGTTGTTTTTATTATGTATTTTCTATACTCCCCTCCCTTCCTCCTCTCTTTCCACTCTCCTTCATAATCCCCACACTCCCAATTTACTCAGGAGATCTGGTCTTTTTCTACTTCCTTTGTAGATTAGATCCTTATATGTCTCTCTTAGGGTCCTTATTGTTGTCCAGGCTCTCTAAGGTTGTAATCTGTAGGCTGGGTTTCTTTGTTTTTATGTCTAAAAACAACTTATGAGTGAGAACATATGATATTTGTCTTTCTGGGTCTGGGTTACCTAACTCAATATGATGTTTTCTAGATCTATCCTTTTGCCTGCAAATTTCTTTTTTTTTCCTTTTATTTTGTTAATTTATTTATGCATTTATTCACTTACTTGCTGTGGGAGCTCAAGTTCTTTTTTTTTAAATTTATTTATTTATTGAGGATTTCTGCCTCCTCCGCGCCACCGCCTCCCATTTCCCTCCCCCTCCTCAGATCAAGTCCCTCTCCCTCATCAGCTTGAAGAGCCATCAGGGTTCCCTGACCTGTGGGAAGTCCAAGGACC
>NC_022035.1:1011388-1033656 GCF_000317375.1 Microtus ochrogaster | reverse complement strand
GATTTGGACCTTGAGATTTCTGTCCGGTGCTCCAATTTGGGTCTCTGTCTCTGTCTCCTTTCATCGCCTGATGAAGGTTAATATTCAGGGGGATTTGCCTGCAAATTTCAAAATGTCATTATTTTTTCTGCTGTAGTAGTACTCCATTGTGTAAATGTACCACATTTTCTTTATCGGTTCTTTTGTTGAGGGGCATTTACGTTGTTTCTAGGTTCTGGCCATGACAAACAATGCTGCTATGAACATAGTTGAGAACATGTCCTTATGACTGAGCATCCTTTGGGTATATGTTCAAAAGTGGTATTGCTGGGTCTTGAGGTAAGTTGTTTCCTAATTTTCTAAGAAACCATTATACTGATTTCCAAAGCAGCTGTACCAGTTTGCACTCCTACCAGCTAGAGAGAACACAAGTTTGTCTTTGACAATTCTACAATACAATAATTCGGCCAGGCGGTGGTGGCGCACGCCTTTAATCCCAGCACTTGGGAGGCAGAGGCAGGCGGATCTCTGTGAGTTCGAGACCAGCCTGGTCTACAGAGCTAGTTCCAGGACGGGCTCCAAAGCCACAGAGAAACCCTGTCTCGAAAAAACAAACAAACAAAAACAAAATAATTTATTTTGCTCCCCAATGCACATTCTTTCTTTAAGAAAATTATAGTCAGATGATCAAAACACACTGGGACTTCATCAGTGCCTCTGTTTGCTCATCTGAAAATGGGCTAAAGTGGCTCCTTTCAGGAGCATGGAGACCTGGAAGGAGGGCATCCTGCAGTAGCTGAAGCTTTTTCTTTCTATAGTTTTTGTTGAATATTTCAGTTCACTTGCTCAACAATAGGCCATCAAGTCCTACAGTTAGTCCTACAGAAAAATAATGCAAACATCCATTCTTAATAGATCCTAATTCATCTGGAAACACACATAATATCCTTTCCATTATGTTAAAAGCTATCCAACAAATTGGTCTGTCCAGTTATCGGGCTCTGAAGAATGTGTAGATTAATCAGCAATATTGACTGAGGTGATTAAAAGCAATGTCCTGAATTAGCGACTTTTGTAAGGTGCACATACAAAAAGAATTGTTTGTGCATTAATTCACATAGTTAGCATGGATTTCATTTTTTTTTAAATCTATATACCCTGGAGCAAAGGATTGCAGCTGGTAAATTAATCAGCAGTGAAGAGTAAAATTACACAGTCTAAAGAATTCTGCTTAGCAACCCCCTTCCCTTAATGCCTCTGGTCTAATGGCAATGATACTGAGAAGTGGAATGGTTGCTGTCACACCTCGTGACAAGTGCCGCTTGGGCCTTGATTAGATGGCGGCTGGTCCTGCTATTCATTGTCCCGGACACTCATCTACTGGAGTGGTGAAGTAATGACCACAGCTCTGTCATTAATCTAAACATTGGGTTGGCAGAGAAAGAGAGGGAAGAAGGAGAGAGTTACAGAATGAGAAAGGACAGTTGATTCATTGGAGAAAGCACTGGAGCTGTTTGAAGAGTTTGCAGAGGGCAGGCATCTCTATCCTTTTACTGTAAGAAGTATTAGAACAGTGCCCGGGGCTGCCAAGAGTGGCGGGCTTCTTCATCCAGTCCCACTTTCCCTTTCCAACAGTTATTCATACCGCGCCCAGTATGAAATAGGAACTAAAACAGATGGGATGACTGAAATTTTAAGAGCAGGTAAGAAAGGACGAGGAAATATGAGCTTGTGATAAAGATAATATATGCTGTGATAAGCCAAGCATAAGGGCTAGAGGAGCCTTGGCTAAGGGATCAGACAAAGACCGATAGGGCAAATGAGTTATAAGTTGAGCATGAATCAAAACCAGGATTTTCCAGTGAAGTCAGTATTAGCGTGAGAGAAGGCAATTGGCAAAATGATCATGTCGATACGCACAGCTATTCAAAGCTGTGACCAGTGCTTGGGTAGTGGATAAAGGACAGGGTGATGAATTTATGGCCTTTCCACAGGACAGAGTCTCAGTGGCCCTGAGCACCTACTGAGAAGGGCATTTTCTGAGAGAGACAGCATTCCTGTTTGGTTGGTTTTTTTTTTTTGACTTATGCCTTGTCTACACTGCAAACCCTTGGTAGTATAGTTGTTTTCCCTTCGATATGGCTTGGCTAGTGAGACTCCATTTGATGAGTGGGCCTGGGCTAGATGTAACTTGGGGGAAGAGGTGTGGGCAAAGCCTTGTATGAGTGTTGGGCAAGTGTCAAGAGGAAGATCGGATGAAGAAGAGGCATTGACAATGAGTACAGATGTTGACAAAAAAAAAAAAGTCACAATCTAAATCCTCCTACTTATAAAGCCTGTAAGTTTGGTCAAGTTAACAAAGCATAACTCATATTCCACAGATCTCTGATGTGAATATAGTAACAAAAATACTTCTTTATAGATTGTTCCCATAATTGAAAGAATAACGAGTGGGCAGCACATTCTCAGTAACGTTGTTATTATTTCCCTTCTCTTCTGCCACATCTGCTTCCACAGGGCAGGGGAAAAACGATGTCAAAATCTCATTCCCAGGCTTCGATATTGCCAGTGTGGTGGTAGACAATCCCTGAGTTGCAGATACGCAGTTCTAGCTTAACACTCTTGGCTACGTGTTGGTCACTAACTTGAGGGAGTATTGGAAACTCCAAATCTAATTAGTGCCTCCTAAGGTGCTAGGCTGGAATCCGATTTTTCTCTGAGAGTGAGGGAAGGTGGGGAGAGTGGCACACGCCCTTTGTGGGAGACACAATGGCTTCTGCTCCAGAGCACAGCCTGTTCTCTCACGACTCCAGTTAACGCATTATGTGTTTCTCTTCCTGAGCAAGGACAGCAAGCGCAGACCTGAGCATACCATAATAGTGAAGTACTGATTGTTTAAGAGGCAGAAAGGTCAGGAAGATTCAGGAAGGGAGAACCACAGGCTAGGATGACTAATTCTGAGTCCTGCTGGAAGATGAATAGGCTCTTATTTACTGGCCTCAACTCAGTGACTACCCAAGAAAAGAGGCATAAAGGTCCCCACTTCAAATGACCAGGCATCTATAGCTAATGACTGTATTCGGTTATAGCGCACGGGGCAGGTATATGTCCCCCTCTCGGGATGCTGCTTCCTTCTATTACCCAGATAGCTACTCTTGTTTTCCTTTTTTTGCCTTTTTTTTTTTCCCCTTGCTAAAATCACAGAGCCTCAGAAAGTAGTAGCAGGCCTTCGAGATCTGCTAATCAAATCTGAGAGACCTGAGCGCCAATCTAAGCTCATCAGATGACTTAAGAGGCCTCATTTAGGCAGGGTCTGGAAAGTCCCCTTCTAAAGCTTTTGCAAAGTGAGAATAATCGTCATTAAGTGCTAGGACTTCACGGGGAAAAATGGATTAGGGGCTTGTCACGGGAAAGATAATTAATGCGCCGGAGAGCGGGATAGGCCATAGAAAGAAACATTTCTTCAGAATAAGAAAAGGAAAAATTGCAACAGCCAGGGAGGATAATGATTAAATGTTAAGAAGCAGTTCCTGCTGGCTTGATTTTTACAGTATAATTAAGTGACACAGAGAGAGGTGGGGTGGGAAAAGGACGCGTGCATACACACAAAAGAAAATAACTAACACATACAGAGTATAATCTCGGGAGAAAGGTACATCCAAGGCTCTTTGTTGTTTATGAGTACTTACCTTCCTCTCTGTGATACAAAACTGTGACATCTTTTACTAAGCTAAATGTCCCTTAAAGTCCCTTGCCAAGCAAGGTACCTCTCAAAATATTCTTGCTCAGAGTCTTGTCTTGGGTTGGGGAGTTATTTAAAGTCGTTTTCTAAGTTCTTTTGTGGATAAAGAGCTCATGGACAGACAGTCTTTTTTCTCCTTTGTTGAGTTACCTGTACTGCCGGTCTGCTTGTTGCTGTTGTTGACATCAGTGTGATTTTAGGCCCTGAAGTCAATGGTCCTTTGCCCCGTTTCTAACTTCCTCCTTTGAGACAGTGGACTTGTTAAGGAATCTAAAGCCCACCCTGTGGGTCTTTTAGGATTTTTTTTTCTAATCAAAACACATTTTATTCTTGTGAGAATGTGTAATGACTTTGGAATGGCTACACAGCTGAAAGCCTATTGACAGGAAATGATGGAAGAGACCACTCATTTTCTGTGGTGTAAATGTATCTTGGACGGAAAATGATTAATAATTAGACTTCCTATTTATTTAATTGTAATTGCAACAAAAACTGGCAACTAGGAGGGAAGGAGAGCTTGCTCTTCCTTAAGTAGGCATGGTGTTGGTCATGTCTGCCCATGATAGGAGAGCCCCGGAGAATGGAGTTCTAGATTTCGTTTCAACTGCACTCCACCTAACTGAAACTAGAGTGCTTGGCTATGAAGGGCATAGTTTTGTGTTAGGCTCCCCCTCTCTTTCACTCTATCTTCTCCAAATGAGTCTGATATCACAGTTTTATGGTTTATTTGAGGAGGTAAACACAATGGAATAAGATGGCTATCATCCAGGACTTGTCAAATGCACTGGGGTGCCCAGAAGATGTTGCTTGGGGCTGCGTATCACTTAGAGTTTTATGGAGATGTATTGAGGTTGCTGCTTTAAGATTTGCTGAGGAGAGACAGCTCAGTCGACAAAGTAGTTGTCGTATAAACATGAGGACCATGTTTAAACCCCAGAACCCACATGAAAACAAAAAACAAAAAAATATAAAAATAAAAGAAAGTAAAGAAAAATAACAACAAAATAAAGCAGAGCAAAACAAAACTAGTCTTGGTGGAGTGTGCAGGCAGGGTGACAGAGACATCTACTCTTTTACTGCTGAGCTTCCCTGCAGTGGGAGTTTTATCTCAAAAGCAAGACGCTTGGCAGCTGAGGAACAGCATTTGATGTTGTCCACTGCTTCTCTGTGTGTACGCTCATGTAAACACAGGCATACGCATGTGCGCGCGCGCGCACACACACACACACACACACACACACACACTAATAATTCCATAGAAAATTGCCCAGCTGGAGAGTCTGGAATAGTCTTTTATTTCCACGGGAATCTTCCAGAGAAACTCAACATTCCCATAGTACTCTCTGACTCCAAACTTGGATTTTTAAATTACTATTTAACTTATTGCAGGTATATCTTATTTTTTTTCCTTTAATCTTTTGAATTCAACTTAGAAATTTTATTACTGTGTTAAAACAGCATTTCAACAACCACTTTCAACTAATTCTTTGAAACATAATTAATTAAAAATGTTTAAATATTTTAAGCTGAAGCCGGGTGATGGTGGCGCACGCCTTTAATCCCAGCACTCGGGAGGCAGAGGCAGGTGGATCTCTGTGAGTTCGAGACCAGCCTGGTCTACAGAGCTAGTTCCAGGACAGGCTCCAAAGCCACAGAGAAACCCTGTCTCGAAAAAACCAAAAAAAAAAAAAAATTTAAGCTGAATATATAAATTTAAAGTGGCTAAGTATTTGGAATTCTCAAGCTATGTAATTAGCAAATGATGTCTTTTTAATTACTTAAGTTATATTAAATTAAATCATCAAATATGTTGAAGCTCAAATTCTTGGTAAATGCCTTTATACTGTTTATAAGCTTCCTAAAAGTCTCTTCTGCATTTGAATTAAAATAAGTCATTTAATTATATAATTTAAATGGAGATTGCAGAAATAATTTATTGGCTATTCCTATGTACCAATTTCTATTATGTATGAGAATATAAACCTGCTAAATATATGTGCTCCTGTATGTATGTAATTTCCGAATTAGTAATATGGCTTACATATATTTACTCGTCTGTATATTGTTTCTAATTCTCTAGGGTGACATTTCAATGGCTACCAGATACCATATAGTTTTCTAGTGTTGGGTTCTTGTTCCTATTTAGTGGAGCAGCAAGCCAGATTAGTGACATTTCCTGAGTTTTGGGGCAATTAGAGCTGTACATGAGACCAGCATCCAGCCAGGAAAATGAAAGTAATGACAGTAACCTTCAAGAGAACTACACACAATGACTCTGTGAGAACTGGGTTTGTTCCCAATCTTTCCATCTTTCCTCTTTCTGGTAGGTGCCAGTTTGGACCACAAGTTCACCAGGAAGATCAAACCTAAGTTCCAGGATGGTGAAAGGGAAGGAACTGAGATCCTTGGTTGCCACAGATGTAGCCTGAACTGCCTGTTTGCTGTGTTCTCTCAGAAAATAAAATAAACTTTGTTGATTACATATAATCAATCCTACACATAATTAATTCTATTCTGAGCTGATCTTTCTACCAAAGGGGTTCTTTTACCTTTTTAAATAATGTAGTTGCTTACTTCTGTGTACTGGTGTGACTTATGCATCAAATGTGAATGATTTAAGTAATTTTAATCATTTACCTCATATTTCTACTAAGTGCTTGTGCTTGACTAATATGGAGAAGACATGATGAACTCTACTTAGTTTAGGTCTAAATAGACTTCCTATTTTTCAAAGGGCCCTTTGATTTAATTTTAGAATGTAATCTGAAGTTGCATTCTCTTACCCAAGCGTTTTGCTGCCTGGTAACATTCAAATAACATATTTGCTGACTCTTCTACTGAAAGTTTTTTCTGCTCCTGATCATAATTCTTTATGATAATTAAATGACATCTCACTGCATTCTGAAGATTTGTTATTTGTTTTATTTTTACAGATTCATTGATTTTTTTTTTTTCAAATGCAGACTTACTTTTCTGGAAGACTTCCGAATTTCCCTTTTGATATACAATGCTCTGTCTTTGGGTTTCCCAATGGTACAAGACCTTAGAGATATTCTGCAAAGAAAACGAGTCAAGGATTCGCATACTTTGAGGAGATTGTGCGCCCTTGTTGCAATCCTCATAAGCATTATCATGTTAAAGCCCTAGGAAAGGGCTGCAGTAAGGAGATGTAACAAGGAGCAGGACCCCTTGTTCGTCCCGGCCTGCCCGGCTAGCTTACATCCAAAATAACCACATAGAAACTATATTAATTAAATTACTGTTTGTCCATTAGCTCTAGCCTTGTATTGGCTAACTTTCACCTCTTGATTTAACCCATTTCTAATAATCTGTGTATTACCACGAGGTCGTGGCTTACGGGAAATTTTTTAGCATGTGTCTCCATGGCGGCTCTCTCTAGCTCTCTCCTTTCTCTCATAATTCAGTTCTGTCTTCTCTGCCTACCTAAGTTCTTCCCTATCAGGCCAAGCAGTTTCTTTATTGATTAACCAATGAAAACAATACATAAACAAAAGGACCTCCTACACCAGAGATGTATTTAGTTTTAGGCAGCTATTAACAAAATTTGACCTCTAATTTAATTTTAAGAAATATTACAGACTTTGTAGAAACTTCTGAGAATGTAATTCCAGTGCTGGGAAACTCCTTAATGAGCTGGCTGCCCTGAGACACACCTGTTATCCCAGAACTTGGAAGATTGAAACACAAAGATCATGAATTCAAGGCTTGCCTGGGTTATGTAGGAAAACTGTTCCAAAACTCCTAAGTGTATCCCCAAATCAGTATTTAGTTCCGTCAGTCTGCACTGCCTGAATTTCCCTCTGTTTCTTAGCTGCTTCCTCTATGTTGTCTGCACCCTAATTTCTGTGAGGATACCAACCAGACTGTATTGAGACTCATTACAACATTCTATTTTTACCAAATTTCCTCTTTAAAAAGCTATCTCTCCAAACATAGTCACATTCAGATGTAAAAGGAGACCATGGATTGCTTCAAAGGAGAAGCAATGAATCAACAATAGAAACTAAGAGATAGAGAAAACGGTAGACAGACGGATCGTCCCAGGAGAGAAAACTGGACTCAAAGACCTGGAGTAGATGGAGAGCATGAGTGTCATGGATGACAGAAAGGCTAGCCAAAGGAAGCCAGACATGGTGAGGGGGTTTAGGCACCTTTGGCTTTTCCTGAAGCAGTCAGATTTTTGAAACAGTCGTAGGATGGCTAGATTTGCATTTTGAAAATATCACACTGGGCGAAATTTGGAGGAGAGACTGGAGGAGTACCAGAATGGATTTTGGGGTGGCATGTACAGAAAGAAGGAAGGAGAAGAGCATAGAACAAGGCCTGGAGGTGTGCCATGGTTGATGCCTATGAAAAGAAGGATGAGCCAGTAGACAAAGTTTCCTGAGAAGTTGTCTTGAGAAACAGATAAGAGGAGACAAGCTGAAGGAAGGCATGGGATTCTTCAGAGTCAAATACAGAATCACTGCACAACCCACCAGTTCTGCTTACAGGCACAGCCTCCAGAAAGTTAACCAAGGTGCCAAAGAACAACGGCATCCTTCACTGTACTGGTGTCAAGAAGTTGAGGTAAGCCCACATAGAACATCTGTTTTCTGTAATTAACACCTAAGATCTCCATGTGCTGAGGGGGCAATCTTTAAAGGATGGGCAAAGATTTAGGGAGCATTTTTTTAAAATATAATATGTAGCCAAATTAACTGGAGAAAGTGAGAGTGTAGACCAGAAGTAAATATGAAGATAGCTGAGCCAGGTAACTTTAATTGCTATTGGGTTTTTGAAATTAAAAAGGAACTAAACATTATAATCTGCTGTTGTGGGTGCTATCTTTTTCAGCCCAGTTATGTTTGGCTACTCAGTTGCAGAGAAGAAAGAAAGAGTTGGATCATCTAGAAGTTAGATTTTGCAGGATTTAAGACATAAAATGCAAGAAAGTTAAGATATTGACAAGTGTGCAATTAAAACAATAAATAATGAAATGAAGTTATCTCAGGAGGAAAATAAGGAAAGACAGTTGATTAAACGGGAGAAAACAGGGAGATCGATGCACTAGAAATGCAGATGAAGTTGAACAAAGACCAGAGGGTGCTTCATTCAGAGTACAATGCGCAGGAGCAATTGAAGGAGAGGACGCTGGTGGGAGAATTAGTGATGTTTCTGTGAAGCGGGCAAAGGAAGTAATGATATAAACATAGGGCTGGACTGAAAGGTAGAAAGTGTAAGGTCTATAAGGCTACTAAGAGCTGTCAAGCTTTGGACAGGACTGGGGTGACAACCTAAGCTTTCGGTTAGATAGAAAGGGTGACAGCAGTGATGGTTGGGATGATTAAAGAACAGTTAAGACCAAATGGAGTGACTTTGATGAACAGGATTTGAGAAAGCAGGCTGGGAAGATCTTGGTCTGAAGGAGCTAGCAGGGAGCATTGAGAGCGCTGACTGTACAGGTAGACTAATCACAGCACAAGGTAAAAAATGGTACAAGGCTGTGTTGTAGGAAAAGCAACACCAAGGAAGAGATACAATTCAATTAAGGCAGGGTGGAGGAGGAAATCCTTTGTAATAGAGGCCAAGCATATTGAGAGAGCATCAGACAGAAAGAAAGGATCAACAGCAAAGGAACTTTCCCAAGTCTTCCTTACCTTGGGAAATGAACTCAGGGTATTGGTTCCAGAGATACTGAAGAAAAAAAGAGATGGAGTGGTTGAAAGATTATAAAGAGAGAGGGGGTGTCTTAGAAATCAGAAGTTGCTGGTTCTCTGTAAACCAGTCTTGACCATTTTCTTACCTTTTTTATTTTTCTAATTTTTGTTATTTAAATAATTTTTTTATTTTTCTTTTTCTATTGTTTTTATTGAGATATAAATTTTTCTCTCCTCCCCTCTCTTCCTCTTCCTTCTCTTCTGTCCTCCCCCATGACCTCCACACTCTCAATGTACGCAAGAGATTTTGTCTTTTTCACCTTCCTGTGTAGATCCATGTGTATCTCTTTTAGGGTCTTCTTTGTTGTCTAGTTTCTATGGGGTTGTGACCTGTAGGCTGGTTTTTATTTGCTTTATGTCTAAAAGTCACTTATGAGTGATATTTGTCTTTCTGAGTGTGGGTTACCTAACTCAATACGATATTTTCTAGATCCATCCATTTACCTGCAAATTTCAAGATGCCATTATTTTTACCACTGAGAAGTACTCCATTGTGTAAATGTACTGCATCTTCTTCAGTTGAGGGGTGCCTAGGTTGTTTTCAGGTTCTGGCTATGACAAATAAGGCTGCTATGAACATAGTTAAGCACATGTCCTTGTGGTCTGATTGAAAGTCTTTGGGTATATACCCAATAATTTTGGGTCTTGAGGTAGATTGTTTCCTAATTTTCTGGGAAATCACTATACTTATTTCCAAAATGACTATACAAGTTTGCACTCCCACCAGCAATGGAGGAGTGTTCCCTTTATCCTACATCCTCTCCAGTATAAGCTGTCATCAGTGTTTGTGATCTTGGCCATTCTTACAGGTGTAAGATGGAATCTCAGAGCTGTTTTGATTTGCATTTCTCTGATGGCTAAGGATGTTGAGCATTTCCTTAAATGTCTTTCACCCATTTGAGATTCGTCTGTTGAGAGTTCTCTGTTTAGGTCTGTACCCCATTTTTTTTTATTGGATTTTGTGTTCTTTTGATGACCAATTTCTTGAGTTCTTAATATGTTTTGGAGATCAGTCTGATGTGGGGTTGGTGAAGATCTTTTCCCAATATGTAGGTTGCTGTTCTGTCTTTTCGATTGTGTCCTTTGCTTTACAGAAGTTTCTTAGTTTCAGGAGGTCCTATTTATTAATCATTGCTCTCAGTGTTGGTGCTAATGGGATTATATTTAGGAAGTGGTCTCCTGTGTCAATGTGTTCAAGTGTATTTCCTCCTTTCTCTTCTATAAGGCTCAGTGTGATTGTTTTATGTTGAGGTCTTTGAGCCATTTAGACTTGAGTTTTGTGTATGGCAATAGATAAGGATCTATTTTCATTCTTCTATATGTTGGTATCCAATTATGCCAGTACCATTTGTTGAACACGCTTTCTTTTTCTCATTTTATATTTTTAGCTTCTTTGTCAAAAATCAGGTGTTTGTAGGCATGTGGATTGATATTCAATTTGGTTCCATTGGTCCTCCTGTCTGTTTTTATGCCAATACTGGCTGTTTTCAGTACCATAGCTCTGTAGTAGAGTTTGAGGTCTGGGATTGTGATGCCTCCAGAAGTTCTTTTGTTGTATAGGATTGTTTTTGTTATCCTGGGTGTTTTGTTTTTCCATATGAAGTTGAGTAATGTTCTTCAGAGGTCTGTGAAGAATTTTGCTGTGATTTTGTTGGGCATTGATTGAATCTGTAGATTGCTTTTGGTAAGATTGCCGTTTTTATTGTGTTGTTCCTACCTATCCAAGAGCAAGGGAGATCTTTCCATTTTCTGGGGTCTTCAATTTCTTTCTTTAAAGTTTTAAAGTTCTTGTCATACACGTGAAAAGTTTTTGCAGCCCAATAAACCTCTCTGCCAATGCAATAATCCAAATCGGACCAAATCAAACTGAATTAGAAAAAGCCCAGGTTTAAGGGATTCCAGGGGTCTTCCAACCCCCAGAGAGGAGATGGGAAGGAAGATCAGAAAACCACAGAGAGTGGAAAGGAAGAGCGGGAAGACCACGTGTTCATTCTCTGGGGGGCAGTTTAAATACCCTGAGGGAGTGGTCTTGATCCTCTTTGGGGAAGGGTCACCGTTTGGCAGGCTTTCTCAGATGTGGAGTCTGTACTGAGACAACTCCCAGGGGATGGTGCTTGGAACAAACGTTTCACCCAAACATTTCCGACTCCTTGGATATATGGATGCTAGGGGCTGGGGTGAAGCCCCAACCCAAATATTCCAGATTCTTTGGATATATGGATGTTAGCAGCTCTGGTCTTTCACTTGTTCGGTTAGCGTTACTTCAAGCTATTTTATGTTATTTGTGACTATTGTGTAGGTTGATGTTTCTCTGATTTTTCTCAGTCCATTTATCATCTGTATAAAGGAGGGCTACTGATTTTTTTTTTTTTTTTAGTTAATCTTGTATCTTGCTACATTACTGGAGGTGGTTTTGAGTTGTAGGAGTTCCCTGGTAGAATTTTTGGGTCACTTAAGTATATTATCATATCATCTGCCAATAGTGAGAGTTTGACTTCTTCTTTCTGATTTGTATCCCCTTGATCTCCTTTTGTTGTCTTATTATTCTAGCTAGAATTTTGAGTACTATATTGAATAGATATGAGAGAGTAGATCTCACAACGATCCCACTGAAATCAGAAACAAAACAAGGCAGTCTTGACTTCTTGTTGAAAAAAATCATCGCAGTAGCCGGAGCCTAGGCATGGAGCTTAGAGGTTGAGTGCTCGCTTAGCATGTGTAAGCCCCCTCAGTTTGATTTCCAGGCATGCCACTGCTTGGTTCAGTGTCTGTCATCCAAAGTCCATTCAGATGCATGTAGCTTCTGGTCATCACCTGTCTGTCTGTATCCTGGGGACTAAATGGAGGGCTTTGTCCATGCTCTGCAAGTGCTTTGCCACTGAACTACGCTCTGTTCCCAACCTTCTGACCATTCTTAACTCCCAGCACAGGTTCCCCCACTTACTGTGGCTGTGACTCGCTGTTCCTAAAACATAGGTTGTTGACTAGCACTATCCGATTGCCATTACACAGGTCTTCTCCTGCAGTGTATGGGAACACAGAAATATGCACTCTCTCTTCGGGTCTTTGCTCTGGGTGATGCCCTCCATGAGAAGGATTATTCAGTTGCCTTACTCTGTTTGTGAACTTTGATACTTACCCTATGTTACTCTATGGACCCTTTGCTTCTACAGCCAGTAACACCTACAAACACTCAGGAACGTCACTGTTGCCTTATTCCGATACTGTACATTTCTATCTTCAAATGAACACGGTCACCTGTATTTCCAGATGTCATCTTTTCGAAAGATTGAGAGTCACGAAAGGACATCAAAAGTTAATAACAGCACAACACCATCTCTTAACATAGAGGATGGTCTGAGTTAAAGCAAATTTTTCTTGGTAGTTATTTTGGGTATAAGTAAAACGGAGCTTCAAATACTGAATTTGATGCAGGAAAATCCACATTTCTACACAAGGCTGTTTTTCTATCTGGCGGGAAGTCATGAGGTGCGAGTTCTTTTCCCTTCCAGTGTTACTTTTTTATTTTATTTTTTTTTAACTCAAAACAACAAGGATATTTGTGTGTTATTTTGAGTTGTTTAGAAACTGTATGTTTCCTTTTCTATAATACTCGGTTGCTTCTGACTGCTGGTGAGTTGTCCTGTTTGTGTGTGTGCCACAGGGTCTCAGATCACATCCCTTAGTTTGGGATAGAAGAACCAGGTATAGGAGGGCACAGGAAGAGGAACAAAAGAAATCATGAACAGATAGGGTGGGAGAGAGATTGAAGCAGGCCCTGGAGGTAGTGAAGGAAGTAGTGCAGTCTACCTTCCCAAAAACCAGCCAAAGCCTCACAGAAGCCAGGAACCCTTGCGCAGACACAGGCTTCACTGTGGGAGCTCAGGCTCTTTTATCTTCTAAAAAGCACACCAGAAAACAATGTTTAATTGAGGGGAAAATGGTTCTGCTCTTGCGAGTGAATTGTTTTACACCTTTAGGAAACTTGGTGGGATGTTTCTTAAGCCAATAGAAGAGTCCAGAGAAGAATGACTTTTAGTAGATGCTTCCATGAAAATAGATTAAGGTCTAAGATTTTTAGAGGAATGGACAAGAACATTTTGGGTTTCTGTGGGAAACCTTTTTTATATTGATTAGGCAAACCAAATCAGACAAATAGATACACTTGGTCAATTTAATTTTCCAGGCCGTATCATCACAGTTATGAGGTGGTGGTTCAGTGACCAAGGGGAATGAGGCATTCTGGGAATCTGGCTTGATCTGATTATTGAAGTAGTAAAGAAGATCCTTGCAGCTGACAGACAGATCTGGCTACCCCAAGCCTAACATTTGCTTTGTTCGTGCTGTAATGCTATCTGTGCACGCTAAGGAAACTTCTGCGAGATGGTGGGGCAAATGTCTGAGGAAAGCAGCATTAAGATGGCTAGTGTTTCCTGTTTTTGCTAAGTTGGGGGGCATAAAGAAATCATATAATTTTTACCCTGAGTAAGTTGGGGCTATGATAATGGACAGAATATTGGACCTAGCACCAATTGCCCCGTGTGAGATAGATACACAACCACACTAGAGGGACCTCTTATACATCAGTGTAAGCAAAGCCCCCCAGAAGAATTTAGCCAGCTTTGCAGGCCTTTGAAGAAAGAGTAGCATTCAAATGGACAGAGAAGGGGAGGCACATTCGGGAATTCACCAAGACCAGCTAGCCTGGGTCTGAAAAAGCATGGGATAAAACCGGACTTACATAGCAGACAATGAGGACTACTGAGAACTCAAGAACAATGGCAATGGGTATTTGATCCTACTGCACATACTGGCTTTGTGGGAGCCTAGGCAGTTTGGATGCTCAACTTACTAAACCTGGATGGAGGTGGGCGGTCCTTGGACTTCCCACAGGTCAGGGAACCCTGATTGCTCTTCAAGCTGATGAGGGAGAGGGACTTGATGGGGGAGGGGGAGGGAAATGGGAGGCGGTGGCGGGGAGGAGGCAGAAATCCTTAATAAATAAATAAATTAAAAAAAAAGAAAACACATCACTTCATAAAGGGGAACAGCAAGTGGATGGAGTCAGTTGCCTCCAAGTTTACATGACATACAGAAACAGAAGCAGGAGGAAAAGAAATAAACAAAAACAAATAGGATTTCCTCAGATTATTAAAGATCTGAATTCTGGGTTAAGATTTGGGATGGAGAAAGAATGGCCATGGAAATATCTTTGAGCGGGTAACAAGATCAAGAGCCCATCATAGCAAATCCTGGATTTTCCCATAGTGTTACAGGATAGATTTTAGCAGTATTTAAGTTTGTTTATAGGCTGGTAAGACTGTAGGTACAGAACACAACACTGTCCCCTGAACAACAGTTGCACTTTTACACCAAAGCAAATTCCAGGACAGTCAGAACTGTTACACTGAGAAACCCTGTCTCAAACAACGACAACAACAGAACAATAAAAAAAATTAAAAATAAAAAAATCAGCAAACAAAAAACCTAATTATAGTTGAGCTTCTGCTTTGAGGAAAATTTTTTATTTATGCAATCAACCTCTCTCATTTACTCCATTTGGAGGTACAAAATAAGGCCATTGTTTGCAAGTAGTGATTTGGTTTTAACCCAGACTATTCCCTTGTATTTGAGAGTTGTGTTTTATCTTGTGTCTTTCTGATAGCCTTTGTGAGCAAACAAGACAGAAGCGATTAAGAACAATGTGTGATTCTTTCCCTCATCAGCATCGGATGGAGTCCTTTAAAATTCAAGGAGAGCGAAGAGATGGAGCTTTCAAGGCTACAGAATTACACTTCGGGATGACATTCATGGCTCCTGCCCCTCCTTTCCTTAACCTGCTCTTTCTCTTCTTTTCTACCTCCTCTTCTTCTTTCTTCCACTTTTCCTCCTCCATCTCCTTGTCCTTCTTTTCCACCTGCTTCCTTCCCCCCTGTTCTCTCTTCTTCTTCTCCTCTCTCTCATCTTCTTCATTGCTTGTATACCCTCTTTCTTCTTGGTTCAATTTTAGAACTCTGTTTTTGATGCAACTGTTACCTTAGAATCTTTCGGTGTGTTCACATTGAATTTTACTGGCGTTTTGAATATGTCTTCAGAACTTGACCATGGAAATGTTTGACATTGCCCCCCTCCCCACCCTGCACTTGAATGTAGGAGGAAGGGAGAAGCTTTGTTTGCTCTTCCTCCCTCTTCCTAATCTCTCTTCTTCCTTCATTTTCTCCTCTTCTTTCTTCATCTCCCCTCCTGTCCGGGCCCCTCCCCTCCCTTCCACTCCTCCTGTTTTGTTTTTTTTCCTCCTCTTTATTTTCATGTTGGGGAAAAGGTTTCTCACGCATTTTCATCCTGACACTGGTGTTGAAATTCGTTTCCCTCAAACCTTACAGCATTAGAACTAGAGCATCACACTGTAGGGAGAGCACTTAGACGCGCTGATAGGAGAACTGACAGCTGCCCACCCATCCTATTTCCCCCATGTGGTCCTAGGTGACGCTAGAAGGACCAGTTTTTCTTCTGGCCTCAATTATGCTTTTAATTTTAGAACATTGTGGCCTGCACGGTAAAGGTGACCATGGCCTGTGTGCTCAAGAGGTAGGGGCTGTGGAAATACTCCCTTTGGGCATGCTCTGGGTTCTTTAGTGCGAGATTGCATTTGTCTGAACTTCCCTGTCTGAATCACTGTCCTGGGAAGTCAGAGTTCAACATCAGGGAGCCCCACTGCCTTAAAGACACAAAGTTCACATTCAACTAAAAGGCTAGGGAAGCTACGCCAGCTTGTCCTTTGTACAATATACAAAGCTGTGCTGTCTGTCATACACATCAGTGAACATGCCATCCTCCCCGCACAGATCCCTGGGAACAGAGAAAAACACAAGCTGAATTTTGCAAGCTTTTGTGAAATGAAGGTCACCTGCATCTTCCATGTGAAGAATATTTACTGTGTGATTAAAGTTGCTATCCATAGGGGGAGAAAAAAATCATCCGCACATCACGATTTTCCTCCTCCTTAATGCTCAACCCACTCACTCACAGCAAAAATTCACAACAGGTGGCATCAGTCTCTTCTCCAAATGCGTCACTCCCATGTCACCTGAGGGGGGGAGGGTCTCAGGTCTCCACAGCTGCTGCAAACATGTGTTGTCCTTAGCTTGAACACTCCCATCTTAAAGTCAAAGGCCCAGCTTGCTGGCTGCAAAAGTAGAATGCCCTGGAGCAGCCTAGTGTTGCCACGACACCAGGGAGGGTGTCTGTACCTACCCCATCCTCTCTGGGCCATTCAGGGTCCCCACCAGCCAAATGCCTTCAGGGATATGGAAGCAGGCATTGTGCCTAGCTTCTGCATTGTGCCTTCAGCACTGTCTCCTGCAGCTGGCATGCTATACTCATGCCGCCATCAGTGCTCGCTGGGCTAAAATTCAGGGCTATTCCCACACAGCTGGAACTACAGCACCTCTATTCCTAAGACCACTTTCAGATATGCAAAGACAGACTTACCTCTGTGATCTGTTCAGCAAATGTGTGTGTGTGGGGGGGTAGGACCAAGTATTTTCCCCTGGGCTTGACAGATTTTAGATATGTATAAAGAAGTAACTTATATTTAACATTTTTATTTGAGAAACTTTGATGTGTACTTCAATTTACTAGCTATCACCTTTAAAAGTCTTTGACATGCAGAAATTATCTGGTTGATTTATCATTGTCTTCTGCAGGGTGACTCATCTCCAAATGACATGGCATTTGCCTTTGAAATCAGTACTGTATTTATTTCATTGTTCTGAACCTTCCCAAATAAATCTGTATTTTTGATAGAATAATTGTGAGAAAAATAATAATGTAGCAACTGCTTTGTAGCCTATGGGTTATCTGCAGTTCACTGCTCCTCAGCTTCCGTTACACAAACACTTCTGAGGAGCAAAGTGGTCACGCTCTGCCAAAGGAAATGGTCATCTTAGTGTTGTGCCAGTGACAAGGGAAAGAATGGCAGGGTTTTCTTTTTGTTTTGTTTTGTTTTGTTTTGTTGCTGATATCTCTTCTCTCCTGACTCCTTTGATGAAGAAAAACAATAAAACTAACTGAAAAGTTTCTGCACCCCGATAATCCTCTCCACCAACATAATAAGACCAAACAGAATCAGACCAAACAGAATTAGAAAAAAACACAGGTTTAGTGGCTACCAATGCTCCCGGGTGGCTTCCCAGCCCCCCAGAGAAGGGACAGGAAAGAAAGACTGGAAAACCACATGTCTGTTTTCTGGGGGGAGGGGAGCAGTTTAAATACCCCATGGAAGTGGTCTTGAGCATCTTTGGGGGAGGGGTCATTATTGGGAAAGCTTTCTGAGATGCAGCAGGGTATGGAGAGAGATAGGGAGGGACCTTGGGTTGGAGCTTTTTCAAGAACATTCCAGACTCTGGATATATAGATGCCAGGGGCTGGGGATGGGAATGTTCCACCTAAACATTCCAGGCTCTGGGTATATGGGTGCCAGGGGTGGGGTGAAGCTTCTACCAGAATGTACTAAACCCTGGGTATATGGATGCTGGTTCATATCCTGTGGGCATGGGGTGATGTGTGTGTGTGTGTGTGTGTGTGTGTGTGTGTGTATGTAAGTAGGTGTGTGTGTACGCGTGTGTTAGAAGAGCTAGCTGGACCCACACATTTCTCTGTATATCACATTGTCTAAAATCAGAGATCTATTTTCTTACTCAAGACAGAACTTGATAGTCTGTAAAGCCTTACCTTTTCCTTCTCTTATTATATTAGAGGGATCATGTGTGTGTTCACGAGTTCGCGTGTGTGTGCTGTGTGTGTGCAGTAATCAGGGACTGGTTTGATGTCCTCTACTGGTTTTTTGTTTGTTTGTTTGTTTGTTTGTTTTTTCAGTTTCTCTCACTGGCTTATTGGCATGAAACTCACCAAGCCCCCTGGCCATAAAACGCATGTATCTGTTGTCTAACACTGAGCTTACAAGCGGACAGCCTCAGGCTTGAGTTCAGGGGACTGAGCTCAAGTCCTCGTGCTTCTGAAACAAGGCCCTTCACTGGGGAGCTGACACCTCTACATCTGTTTTTCTTCAGAAACTTCAGCCCACTGCTAAGGATCGGAATTCGGTGTTTGCTCTGATTGGAGGAACCTGGGACTGTATGCCGAAGCTGCCATGCTGGCATCCACAGACCAGGGCGCCATAGCTGTGAACGAGCATGCCCCTATCAAAAGAAAAGAAAAAAAAGGTGGGGGGGGGCGACTGTATTTGAATGTGCAAAGACCCAGTTTCCACCGGAAGGCCAAGGCAGATGTGAAATACCCAGGCAGCTTCTTGGAGAAGATTAGTAAAGTGGAACTCTGTGAGGCATACTGACTGATAGGAGCTTGTCCCTGGAGGGACACCGTGACAGCCTTTCCTCCTCAGGCCTCCCTGCGGCCGGCAGTCCTGTGTATGTACTGCACCCTTGGGTGGTCTGGCTTCCAGAGCAGAGTGAAAGCAGATTCGCTCTTTACATTTCTGCTCTTGGGAGTGGGAATTAGAGGGTGCACAACTTTCTGAGGGAATTGCTGCAGATCTCAGGGGAAGGTTTCTCAGTGAGGGAGACCCGTTTCTGAACCCACAGCTCCCCCCGCATTACTTTAAGCTAACGTGGCAGAGACGGCTGGGAGGTGGCTACTGGCTCAGGGCCCTGAAACACTGAGTAATTCGGAGGATTGCTGGGACGGCGGGCGCCGTTCCAGAGACTTCCACGTTGTCCTACCATGAAAAAAAAAAATAAAAGAGGGGGAGAAAGAAAAAAAATATCCTTCCACTATCCAGGCCAAAGACTGGGAGGCAGATCCTTGGCTCTGAAACAAGACCCGTCCCTTTTATGGAAGGACACGGCTGGAAAGTTCCACCACAGAAGAAAAGCCGAGGATAGTTCAGTATATTTTACAGAAGAGAGGGGAGCAAGTCAGGAGGCGATTGATGGGGGTGGGAGGGCTTGAGGGGAGCACTACTTATTTTCCTCAAATTTCTCTATTTACGTCATTCTCGACTTGTAATGACAATGAGTTGAGCTCCTTGCCCCATCTCCTCCAATGAAACAGTTGACCACTTTTATGAAGCCCCCCCCCCCCCGAAATGTGTTAGCGACTTTGGACTTAGAGAGAAATGGGAAAAGAAAAATGGCAGTTAGAAGGAACAAAACAAGATCGATTGCATACCAAATCCTATATATAATGACCCAGCATAGACAGCAAAGACAAGCTCCTGCAGCTGGCCTCTGGATGAGTGTTTTTTTTTTTTTATCGGAGAAGAGGAAGGTACAATTAAAGGGGTGGGGGGTGGTGTGGTGGTGGTCATGTCAAGATGTTATTGGAGTCAAGCAGCTAGACTGCCTGACTGTGTGGACCAGGGAGCTCAGTGCTGGGGTCAGAGGCTGGAGAACGTTCACAGCGCAGACTCAGAGCCTGATATCATTTTAAATTGAATTCCAGGTTTTAGCTCAATTAAAAGCCACTGCAAGGATTCGAGGAGAGAAATGATGTGATCAAATTATTAGAGCAGCATGGTTTTTATATTAATTAGGAGAGACCACAGGGACTGGAGGGATGAGAGCGTCAGCAAGGAGGTAATTCGCTAACCAAATAAACTCAGGAACCCATAAGGTCTTTGTGAAATGGACAAATTAAAGCTACAGTGTTGCCTGACATTATAGAGAAGAGAGGGCTTTTCTGCCCTTCATTTATTTTATCTGATTCACTTACCTTGTGAGTTCTGGGACTTGGACCATCAGCTTGATTAGCTCCCTCTCATCTGCCTATAAACGCCAGCAGGACACCCTTCCGTCCGTTTACATGTGTGTTTGTGTCCACAGGCTAAGCGGAAATGAAGAGCAGAATGGCCAGACCAAGGATTACTGAATTATTTTACCACCCCGGTTTGAAAAGTAGGAATTTTTGTGTTTTCGCTTTTTCTCGTCATCAGGCCTGGCCCTTTTGGGGTTTTTAGTCTGAGATATGAATGTGTTCACCAGCTGGGAAAAAAATCTGACATTTACTTGATTTTGTCCCTTAAAAGGAAGAGAGAGAGAGAGAGAGAGAGAGAGAGAGAGAGAGAGAGAGAGAGAGAGAGAGCACATTGGCAGCATTATTAAGCAATAAGCTTGCTTATTTACTTCTTTATTTCCCCCATCCCCATCCCCCACCCCTGGTTGCAGGCTTTCTCCACAGCCCTAAGAGACTTCTGGTCAGTTTTGTAAAGACAGTTTCCCTAAGTGCTGCCTCTTGTAGAGAATGCCACGTAGGCTTCCTGGGTTCTAAAGGCTGAGAAACCATGTTGGCTCCATTTACAGCCTTTTTCTTTTTGTGGTTCTGGGTGGTACAGCCCAGTTGCCGACATCACCCGTTCCTTCTTCTGGGAATAGCTTTAATTGTACTTGGCTTGGTTGACATACGGACCTCTGAAAAATATGAGGCTGATCCCTCTAGTGTTTCCTTTTGAAGATTGCAGTACAAAGTACTGGATGGAGGAACACAGCGGTAAAGGAGTCCAGAGAGTGGCTGCAAAACCAATCTGCTCTAAAATGGCTTTATTGAAATGACCTTCTACAAAATGGCCTGTACTAGACAAGATTTCTAACCAAAGAAAATGCAGCCGCTTTGCTACAGCTTTTGTACATGTTGGAGGTTTGCAATTGGCGAACATTTTGAGTCAGGGGAGCAGGCGGCATTGAGACTTATCAGAACTAAAAGGTAAACAATTGAAATAATATTTGCCAGAGTTACCAGAAGGACAGGGGCATTGTAAACTTGCCTTGTCTTTAGAAATAAATTCACAATACTGGTTAGGGTTGTCTGGCTGCATTCACAGGATGTTATTGAAAAGGGAGACAAGATTTCACAAGCTTTTACATTCTTTCCCTGATGCCTCCGGATGCTCAATAAAAAAAAGAGTATGCTATCTTCTTCGTGTTTTTCTTTGACATTTTCTTCTACATTCAGACATTTGTTAAACAGCTATTCTATTCCAGACACGGAAGATATAAAAACGATAAGATAGAGTCACTTCCCTCAACAGACTACATCATCCCACTGAAGGCAGACTCTTAGTGACAATGGAGATTTATACATACTGCCTAGGACACAGGGGGAAATGATATTAATTATTAATGTTGGTTATCTGGGAAGATGAAGTATTTAAGCTGTGGTTTGAAGTCTAAGCAGAAGTTAGAGTCCTCATTAGAGGCAATTCATGGTTTGACATTGTTGACTGATCCTTAGTCAATGCCTGCTCTGTCAGCTCCAGTTTCTGGGGCAATCTGTGGCATGTGCAATGGGTAGCTCTCTTTTTGTTTTTGTTTGTTTGTTGACGATGATGTGCAACCTGCAGAGCAATTCTGCTTTATTCCAGTGTCCCTTGCTTTCCCATGTGAAATAAAAAGAGCCACACGGAAGACAGGCTAGCTTTGCATTAAATGAACATGACATCAAACTGGGAAGGATCTCATGGGTAGGCGTTTGGGATGCTGCAGCAGCTCTGGGTTCCCGCATAAGGAGGTGGGGGTGGTAGTGTCACTAGGGAGCCCTATTCTTTTGTAGGGGAAGAAGTGGGCTCTATTGGAGGGAGTCAAGTTATTAGAGACTTTTTATTTAAAGGTCTCGTCCAGTTCTGAGAACCTATAAGCAAATTTTCATACATTTGTTAAAAAAGGACTGATTGCCCCAGATAGGGGTCTAGGACACACCAACCCCTGCTCCCCCATAGTCCAGCACACTGCTGTTTCAAGCAGACATTGCCTTAAAAGTCCATTAGGAGCACACACACACACACACACACACACACACACACACACACACACACA
>NC_022035.1:1001584-1011288 GCF_000317375.1 Microtus ochrogaster | reverse complement strand
ACACACACACACACACACACACCTGTCCCAAGGTCCTTCCTTGTCTTGTTGGCAGTGAGGTTGATTCACGTACTGAAACCATGCAGGCAATTTCAAAGACTCTTGGGTTGTAGTTAAACACATGGAGTTCATTTGGTTCATTAGATAATACACACTATCAACAGTAGCTATATTTACATTTGTACATGTTTAGTCAGAAATCGAATCACAGTTAGAAAGTCTACAATCATATTAAGGATCTTAAGAATTATAGGATGCAAAATTAGGCTTTGATTCAAAGTGAATATCAGTACATTATGCAAACTATATTTTATGGGCAATTAATGTAATATTATTATTATTTTATGAAGACTTAACTCTAGTATTTTGGAGGCTCCCTGTTATTATAACAACAATACCATTTAATAGCCACAGTTCCAGAATACGAACATAATGAAGCTACTGAAGTGGAAAGTGCCATGGGAGGTGGGATTGACGCACGCAGGGAATTGGAGAGCTGGGAGTCAAGAATGTAGGTGGCTCCTGCTTAGTTCTGCCTCTAGTATCTTCTGGACACCAGAGCCTCCTCTCTCCTCTCTACAGGGCTGACACCCTTGTGCCTTCAGGATTCTTACTCTTGGGTTAAATCATAGTGCCCACTGCTGTATTCATCCTTCCCATTTAAGATTAATATCCCACGCCAGGCAACAGTGGCACACACCTTTAATCCCAGCACCCGGGAGGCAGAGGCAGGTGGATCTCTGAGAGTCTGAGGCTAGCCTGGTCTACAAGGTGAGTTTCAGGACAGTCAGAGATATACAGAAAAAACTTGTCTCAAAAAATCAACGAACCAACCAACCAACCAACCAAACAAACAAACAAACAAACAAATACATAAACAATTTTATCTTTCTATGATCTTAGAACAGATGGAGTCCTAAATTAATTCTGCAAACATAATTTAAAAAATTTGAAAGGAAATATATATTTTTGTAGGGGGCATAAATAATAAGAGAGAGCAAACGAGGGAGCATCCATTAGGAAAGGCAGCCCAGCTCTCCTCTGCTGTTCAACTTTCAGGAGCATGTTTCCTCCAAACTTAATGGCATTTTCAGAGGTTCCTTGTCTTACAACGTGTGCCAGAACTCTTCCTTTTTTTTAAAAAAAAATGTCTTTTAAATTTTAATTTAATAATTTTACTTACCTTTATTTTATCTTTTCTCTTTTTATCTTAGAGGTCACTTGCATATATATTATGACTTCCAGCTCAATATTTTTATGGGATTCCTGAGTGTGTGAACTAGTGAGTCTCTATTTCTTTTGCATTCTCTTGGGCTTTCCCCCTTCTGTTTGTTTTGTTCAATTACAGTGTGTTAATTTTTGTTTATCTTATTATATTATATTATATTATATTATATTATATTTTTATCTCTTTGAAGCTTGATTTTTTTTTTTCTGAAAGGCAAAAATGAGGAGGATCCAAATGGGTTTGGAGATGGGGAGGAAACGGGAATAGTAGAGGAATGGGAACAATCAGTATATGTTATGTAAGAAAAAATGTATTTTCAATAAAAGAAAAATTATGAGGAAAAGAGTAAATATGAAAATGTCCCCTTTAATCCTACACAAAAGAGTAACCACAATAAAATGTTTAAAGTACTTTTAAAAAAAGAAAAAAAAGAAAAAGAAAACAAAGGAATATTATTCCTAACTCCCGAATTTCCCAGGGTTCTGTTAGCCTTTGCACATAAATGAGGCCTCATTAATGTCCATCTTCCTGCTATTATCGATTTCCGTTATTGATTTGAATGACTTGTAAAACTTAAGCATTCTCAAAATGCCTGTTCTACCAAATACTGGAAAGTGTCTCCAAGCAGCTTTCCCTTGTGTGAAGTAACAATCAGTGGCTTCCTTTGTCCCTTTTCTAGGAAGCACTATGCAGCGCCCCCTTCCTGCACTGCCTTACTCACCTACTGGTCATGCTGTGCTGGACTGGGAACATTGGCTACCTACATTCACTCTGAGAACTTTTCCTGCATGATAAAGGTCCTTTAGAATCCTCAGGATGCCAAACTTCAGTGTGTGTGTGGGGGGGGGGGGGGGGGGGGGGTGAAAATGGGAGAGAGGTGGGAGAAAGTAAAAAAAAATAAATGTTGTTTTCCCTGACTTTGTGCCTTGGCGTGTCACTGAATAAAGCATTTAGAAAGTTTTGCTTCTAACTTGCTTTCCCCTGTAATTCCATCTTATAAGCAGAGACAAAAAAAAAAAAAAAATCAAACGACAAAAACTATAGGGTTCAGAGTTCTTTTTTTCTTATCAATATGTGAAATTGAGTAACTATTCATTTTGCTTAAAGTGACAAGAGATGGCAGCTATTTAAAGCTCTGGGCTTTATTTAGTATCTGCAGATACTGAAATCTAACAATGAAAAACAAGTCAAGGTGACTCTGAGTTAGCAATTATTAATTATTTATCAATAAATAGCCTATTTATATAAAAAGAATTGGTACCTTCAGTTGGGGAAAGTCAAATTTAAAAGTGAAAAATTAAAACAAAAGGAAATGGTCAGAGAGAGAGAGAGAAATAGAGAGAGAGAAAGAGAGAGAGAGAGAGAGAGCGCAAGCTTGAGGCTGAAATGAAAGTAATTTGCTGTGATGAAAAGGAATTAGAGAAGACTGATGGAAAAAGAGTTTTTCATGGATGAAACCGAGATGCTGGGAGACACTGTCTGCACCAGTAGGCAACCCTCTGTCTTTATCTGCAGTGGCACTATATTGTTAAATCTTGCTTGCTCTTTGATAGCTCACCTCAAGGGCTAAACTAAGAAATCCAATTACTTTTCTAGAAACTGTAGTGATGACCAACTAAACTGTGGCCCCTGGGGACAGTATTTGTATCCTTTGACAGCAATTAATGAAACCAATAAATCAATTAGTTAAATTAAATTAAGGTCCAGCCAGCTGTTACTACAGCCTAACCATGTACAACTAAATGTAATTATATGGGCACCCTGGACATGAAACAGATACAGTTCCAATGATCTTCAGTGCTCTTATATCCTAATGTCTGCTCCTATTTTATAAAATTTATAAAATTATAGCCATCCTACCTTTGGCTTGACTTTGTATTATATGAGCTTTGCTTTGGGGGAGGTTGTTGGCAAAGGGCAATGGAAACCACTCTTTGTACCACTGAGTGATAATGGATTACACCCAGGACCAATTCTTTCCATTTGCTCTCTTTCTGGGTTTAATAGATCTCATTTTTCTTACAAAGTAGTTGTTGAATCCATACCCATTTTATATCCCAGGGAAGAAGTTTTTCTCTTTCCTGACAATGCTGATTCTCTGCACTCCTGCCTTCTCTAGGTCTAACGTGGTTCCTCTCCTCGCTACCCCAGTGCCTGCATGCCTGCTGCCCAAACAATTGCCCTCTTCTTTCCACACGGTTGTCTTCTCCCTCTCCTCACACCTTTGTGTTGGCACTTCTCCAGCCACTCCTCTATGGTGTATCTTAGCAATGTATCTTAGCAACTGCCCACATTGCTGGGCTCAATGAGCTCTCCATTCTTGGATGTCTCTAGACCAGAACACTGGTGACCAAGTTACTCATCTTGCCCTGCCTTCAGACTAGCCACCCTATTTTACCAAATCATCTTTTTACCTATTTTGTTGGAGACAGGCTTTGCACTCTACAGCTCAGGCTGGCCTGGAACTCACTATATGCCACACAGTCTGGCTTTGAGCTATTATTGGTCCTCCTACCTCAGGCTCCTGGTCTACTATTCCCATTATTTCTTACCTATCAATACTTTCTGTAGAACCTTCATATATTTATCAAGTATCTATGCTTATGGCCTAAATATAAAAATAAAGGAGATTGAGAGAAACCACAGATAAGTAATAGCTGTAATGGGGTCTAGTCATTTGCAGCAGGATCTCCTGCTACAAGGATATACAAGGAGAAATTATGATTTAGTCTGGATGAACCAAGGAAGGGCAATAGAGATGACATGAGAGTTGAAGGACTAAATCAAAAAAACCAAGCCAAACCAAACCAAACCAAAACAACAACAACACCAAAAGCCCCCAGCATTTCCAGTATAGGCAGGAATAAGTGTAGAATCTAAAGTTAAGAAATTACACTGTTTTTTTTTTTTGTAAGTCTTGGGATTCTGAGTGTCTTTGGAAAGCAATGTTGAAAAGGTATATCTATTGAGAAAAATCCATGGATACTTGGGAAAACATATTTAGTAAGGGATGAAATAGGGAACACACACACACTCACAGATACAGTGGGGAGCAACACTGTTGCTTCTCCATCTACCATGGAAGGATGAAGAAAGTTCTGGACCAGGTTGCCAAATAACACATCAGAAGCCTTACACATCGAAGCAAGGGAGCATGCAATCTTAATCTATCTTAATTATTCTTAATCAAGTCAGAAAAAACAGCCCATAGCAGATCACCTCAAAATGTCATTGGCTAAATGGATAGAACTCCCACAACATTCTCTTCCTGTGTTTTTTAATTAAGAACATTCTAATCCTAACATGAACTATATATGATAAGAACTATCAAGTATTGCTCATAAGAAAGAAAAGGTAATAACATAAACAAAAATGAAACTGCAACCAACAAGAACAACATCAAACAAGAAGCACATTCTAAATGTCCAGAGCATAGGTAGCACTCTGTCTTGAAGAGACCAAGTTTTGTACCTAAAATGCTAGAGGATTATTAGTGTAACTATCTAGTCTTTAACCCCCATAAAAGACCTGAGAAGGAAAATAATATTACCTGAGTAAACAGGAAGTGCAAGCAAATGACTTCTGAAAGATACAAGATGACAAAAAAACAAGTGGCTGCCTGGACAGTCTCCCAGTGTTTCTCTGTAACATTGGAGAATTCAACTTTGGTTGGAGAACTAGAATATCTGATGGACCACTTTCAGAAGCAGAAAAAACTGTCCTACCCTGTCTTGGCAAGGTTTAGCAGTTGCTTTTCCTTGTAGCCTCCTTGTCTTGTTTTGAACGTGGAACCCTAAATTTTAGACCTTTTCATCTGAAATGGGTCAGCTAAGATATTTGGTTTAACACACACAATCTAATCTTATGCATAGGAAAATATGCTTGTGAACAATGGAAAGAATGGATTGGAAAGAGGACCTTTAGATGCTTATTTCAATGGTATAGGACCTGAATCAGAATACTGGTCATAGGAATAACTTTGACACCTTGCCCAAGTGAAATGATTGCATGTAGTTATGATTCAATACTGAAAATAGCCAGTAGTATAACAAGAACTTATGGGCAACTCTAATGTTTCTGAAGGTGTGTGTGTGTGTGTGTGTGTGTGTGTGTGTGTGTGTGTGTGTGTGCGTGAGAGAGAGAGAGAGAGAGAGAGAGAGAGAGAGAGAGAGAGAGAGAGAGAGGTGTACACTTGTCTGCACGTGCACGCAAAGGTCAGAGGTTTCTGTCAGATGTCTTCCTCCATAACTTTCTACCAGACAGGGTCTCTCACTGAATCTGGAGCTCACTTTGTAGGCTAGAATGGCTGGCAAGCACACTTCAGGGATCCTCCTGTCTCTCTCTCCCAGTACTGGGATATAGTGCTACCATTCCCAAATTTTAAAGTACATGCTGGGGATCTGAACTCATGCTTGTGCAGCAAGCACTTTAGACACAGAGCCATCTCTTCAGCCCTGCAATTATTTGTAATTGCATGCAATGAATATTGAATTCATGTAATGGCATGCATTTCTACAAGCGTTTCAATACTACCACATTGCCTTGCCATACTGCTGGGAATAGAATTCCTAAATCCATGTTCTTTGGTTACAAGTAGTCTGCATGTATCAGGTTCTGACTGAGCTGACTTTCATTGAGGTGGTATCCAGAACCACTGGCCTGTGACTCTGGAACCAAGAAAGACCCATGTTTACAGAACAGTTTATGTTTGTGCATTAGGGTCAGCATCTAAGATAAAGCGAGTTTTGAGTAGGTAGATCAGAGGACTATTTTCCAAGCTGAGTAAAGTTCGGGATGCAAGCTGATGAAACGAAATGTCTCTTTTTTGAGGAAAGTATGCAATCACAGAAATGAGTAACAGGTTCACTGGCCCTCTGAAAAATACGTGCAAAGCAAAATGAAGAATGCTTGCCGAAGAATGAGCTTCGTGCCTCTTACCTACTTTGCTAAGGCCCCAAGATTAGGTAGGGTTCTGAGGGCATCTCAGTATTATTTTTATCTCACTCTTCTTGCCTCACGTAGGTGAAAAACAAATTACATCCCTCAACTCTGAACCTGGACTAACGTCATTCTCCTTTATATAAGAAATGTCAAAATCCTCTTATTGATGTCCTTGTCATCCTTCAGTAGCTGAACTGAAAGCCTGCTCCTTTTATGAAGTCTTCCGTGATTCATCCATCACCAGAGGGTGATGGCCCCTCTCTTTTTGTCACTTATGCACCTTATAACTATTTCCTCATGACACCTATTGCTTTCTTCTTATAAAAAAAAAAAGAGCTTTTTCTCTTCCTTCTGAGACATACTCTCCTGATGTACTCAGGCTGGCTTTGAACTTGCAATTTTCTTTCCTCAGTATCCTTGGAAGGGATATTGTAGGCATGCTCCACCGTACCTGAGCTATTTTTTTTCCTTTATATTTAGTTTTTATACAGCTTATCTCTTCTCTCTCTGTTTCTCCAATGCCTAGAGCCAGGAGCCAGGGACCAGGGGTTCTCTTCAGCTTTGTGGTAGCATACGACTCTCCACAGATGTGGCATTCTTAGAATAAGCTTGTCCTGCTCTGTGCTGGGAACGAAAGGACACCGATCTAATTTTATCCTGCTTATATTTTCATAGCTCTTCTTTTCAAAGGAATTGAGTCCTTTTCTTACTTCCCCTTTTTGTTTCATCCAGTTTCCCCCAATGTTTCTTCTTGGCCAATGTTATCTTTTTAAAAATTTTTTCCCTTGGAGATCAATTTATCCTTTACTACCTTTTGAATGACTTGAATGTTGTTCTCCTCTTTTTTGTTTTTAGGCCACTCAACTCTTATGTTGGTTTCATTTATTCTCAGGAGGAGAATTCCAGTCAAGTCTGGGAATATCCTCCCTTTATTGGCAAAAAAGCGCTTATCAGATGCCTCAACAGGAGCTATATGGAATCATGGGAGAGAAAATGGCGCCTCATGTCTCTGTCTCAGACGGCAGCACTCGCCCTTCCTGCGTCACCCCAATAATCTCACTTTCTTAAGAAAAACACTTGGTAGTCACCACTAAACTATTTAAATTAATTGTAGCCACTGTAAGAGTTCTGTTTCATAGTTTGAAACACAAACCCACTCTTAAAACTTGGGTGGAAAGTAATCTTTTTCCTGTGTGTACTGTTTTTGGCTGGGATTGGGGTTGGGGTAGTGGGATAGGGTATCATACCATGCACGGAAGAACAGCATCCTCTGCTGGTCAGAGTGCTCCTGAGGCCCTTATAGACAGAGAGTGGAGAATCAACAAAAATTCTTGACTGACATTTTGATTCCAGGTTGGGAATTGAGGTTTTTAATGTTCACATGTTAACCTCATTCCATGGGGGGATATTCCCCCTTTTCCTTCTTTTCTACCCAAGTCTTTCCTGTGAAGAATTCATCTTGTTTGTCAGCCCATTGGAAAGCTACACAAGGTTTGCATTTTGGCTCTCTGACAATGGCTGTTGGCTTTAAGAGAGTGACTCAGTGTCTTAATCAGATATTATGTTAGAAGCCAGCTCTGATGGTGTTTTGGGGGATTTGCATGTGACTTCTTCATTTGTGAGGACATCTCGCATACTAATATCTTTTGGTATTTACAAACCCTTGGCTGGACTCCACAACCAACCATCATTAAGTGAAATTTCCATCTGTAACAAATATGCATGAAAATGAGTATATCCTGTGTTTATTACAAAATTCAGTACTTGACATTTCCTTCTCCCTCACAAAGACCATGTTGGCTCAGTGTGCCTTCTCCTACCTTGCATATCTGAAGGTGAACTCGCTCCAGATTGTTAGCTTTACCATATTCATCAAGGAATCTTGCAAAACAACATGCCTTTGGGACAATACAAGAAATATGGTGTGGGAGAATTGATGATAGACAGTCAGTGGGCAGTTGAACTGACTTTTGTAAGATTTATAAAATGTCAAGCCACACCCACCCATTTTGTCATTGTTTGACATATGCACTGTATCTTCCTGGCTAACAGCATGGCCTTTCTTCTGCAGGAGAGCATTAACAGAAAACTTCTCCATAGGAATGTCCTCAGGAAGTTTCATGTGTGGTGTCTCCATATGATCATGATGGCTCTACAGGCTCTTCTGCGATGCCTCAAAGGCTGGCCTTCCTCTGGCCATTTGAAATTAAAACAAACACCAGGGACATTTCAGCATATTTCTTATATTTCAAATTAGTTTTCATTTAACGCCTTTAAAATTGAGAATGCTACCCATTTTGCCCCTGCGGTTCATAGTATCTAAACCAACTCTGGTTTTATTAAAAAATGTCTTTGATTTTATGGAGAAGGTTAATATCCAGTAACCAACACCCACAACCAAGCTTCTGTCTAACTATCGTAGCTGTATTCACTTACAGTTCTATATTCTAATTTCTTTATGATGAAGTAATTAGCATTAAACCATCCTTGAGCTTATTATGATTACAATGGTTGCTGTAATCATAGTTAGTCATAACCATAATTATCATCACAAATATAGTGGCTATTAAAGTAAATTTTAATAACTCACTCTATCATTAATGTAATTGTTATTGTTAACTTCGTGCCCTCTTGTAAGCTGTGCAATAATGAATAATTGACAGAGCCATGGAAATATGAATCATGAAGCACAGAGCAGGAAACCCCATTCTCTGAACTAATAAAGTACCAAAAGTTTACAGATAAGTTAGTAGTTAGAAATGACACATTCTTCTCAGTACTAGTAGGTTTATGAATAATCTTGCATTTTATAACCTAACTTCTGGTTTGTTTTTTTTTTTTTTCGAGACAGGGTTTCTCTGTGGCTTTGGAGCCTGTCCTGGAACTAGCTCTTGTAGACCAGGCTGGTCTCGAACTCACAGAGATCCGCCTGCCTCTGCCTCCCGAGTGCTGGTATTAAAGGCGTGCGCCACCATCGCCCGGCCCTAACTTCTGTTTTGAAATTTATTTTAACCTGTACTATATACAGACAAGAATCTAAAAGGACAAGTAAGAATTAGGGACTCAGAAGCACATGAAACCATATAGTAGAAGCAAAAGGAAAGGGAGAGAGAGAAAGAATAGAATTTTCATTTCTTTCTTGGAAGCATGTTTGACCATAGGCAAAATTTAGCACCGGGGAAATCTTATCTTACCTTCGGTCTTTTATATCCAGTTCGTTTATCCTCAGCTAAGGCCACTGTGGTGGAATCCCATCAAAAGTTAAGGCCAACATGGTGAGTCCATCGGCTGTTTGTTTCCACATAGGATCACTGAGCAAAGGAAATGTGATGGTACAGGTGTTCTCTAGCTTACTGGTTCTCAGGACCCGAGAGAGCTATCTATGGACATAGGGTGCACTTCCCCTAGCTGCACTAAAAAACTTGGGGGTGTTGGGGGAAGAATTGTGGAGGTTCCAAGAGTTTGTGTCCTCTACTGGCCAATCTCATTATCCCAAC
Source organism: Microtus ochrogaster (assembly GCF_000317375.1). NCBI lineage: Eukaryota > Metazoa > Chordata > Mammalia > Rodentia > Cricetidae > Microtus > Microtus ochrogaster. Next base: position 1,001,622 of record NC_022035.1, on the reverse strand, counting down.
TTAGTGCAGGTCTTCATTGCCGTACTGTGGGAACAAGC
>NC_022035.1:995264-1001257 GCF_000317375.1 Microtus ochrogaster | reverse complement strand
GTACTGTGGGAACAAGCGTACTACTGCCATAGACTCAAACATCCACACTGTCTCTTCATCTCCCATCATTCAACCATTTTGTGTCTTCAAGCACTTTCATATACTCCCAAAGTGCTGTGAAATTCTAACATCCTTCTTATGACCCTTTATGGCTTTCTTTGCTTTTGAAGATTCCCTTCCAAACTGCTTCCCAGCTCACCACCCCCTCCGTGGCTGTAAGTATCACACTTTTTCACAGGGTATTTATGTTTGTTAATTCTGTTGTTCCCCTGGGAAAAAATCTTGCCCTATTTTTCTTGTTGCATGACTACTAGTCCTTCAAGACCATTTCTCTTTTAAATTTTATATTTCCATTGCTCTTCTCCTTCACTTAAAAATGATAGGCATTGCTGCTTATTTCAAATATTCTTCATTTGTAACACCAAAGCACTAGTTCATATATATATCACCATGAGTCAGGCACTACTCTAGATATGGGGAGTGAATGACTAAGGAAAAGATTGTGATCAAAATCATCTTCCACTCTATATTTTGGGTTGAGCAACTACAGCAATTGATTTTCTATTTTCTAAAGAAAAAATATTGAGGGGAACAGCTATGGAGGACAAAAATCAATAGTCCCATTTTGGAGTAATTTTCTGTTTCTTGTACAGCATGGTAGCTATACAAAACACAGCATATTGTATGCTTGAAAGTCACTCTGCGTCGCTATGGTTTCCTCTACACAAAAATGATCCTATAGAGATAATGCACATATTATTTAGGTTGATTGAGTGGCTCCACAGTGTATAGCAGTCTCAAGACATCATATTGCACACGTAAATATTTACAATTTTACTTGTTAACATCAACTAATGAACACATTACTTGAAAAAAAATGAAGTTTTTGACCTGTTGACCGAGACATGCCATTGTGGGGGCATGATATCATAAATGGATACTTGAGTCTAATATATAAGATACTATCTATATATCTGAGAATCTTTAAATACATGTGTGTTGGGCATTTAAACTCATTAGATTGATTCAGAGTGAGAACAGAAAGCGAAGCAATCTGTGAACTGAATCTTGGAGTCACTTGAATGCTGTAAAGTCAAGAAAAAAAAACAGAAAATAACATAACTAGGGTGGGGCAGTGGTAAGGGCGAAGGTATTCCAGAAAATGTTGCATCCAACTTTATCACTAGGATGACAAGCCAAGGAAGTGAAGTCTAAGAGCCCACCCGTGGAGCTGCACTAAATTGGGCACCGGAGACGTCATCAGTGATTGACTCACCTCTTCAGATGTCTGACAGAAGGACGTTCAAGGAAGAAAGTGAAGGGAGCATAAAGAGACAACATTATGTAGCATTGTTGTATAAAAGTGACAGGGAATTCAGGCAGCGGCAGTGGGAGACGTGAGTGGGAGATCCCACTCATGTTTGCATGATGACGGACTGACCTAGCAGAACTAGAGCACTTAGTGAGACCTGTAAGGGACCAATAAGCACTGCCCATGAATAAATTGGCATGGCTAGGCATGCCTGTCTATCTGTAGTCATGGCATAGAGTGGGAGAGATGGGTCCTGATGCTGGCAGCTCAGTAGATTTGCTGGTAACGTTGTGGTGATGCTGGCAGAAGAAATTAGCTGGGTTTTTTTTTTTTTTATCTCTTCTCTTCCCTTTTCTTGTCTTTTCTTCTGTCTCTTCTTTCTCTTCCCCCCTCGCCATCACTTCTCTTTCCTTTTTTTGTGAATGAAATAAGAAACTGGTTCAACTGGGATTAGAGACCCATGGAAAAGACATAGAAAGTTGAGAAAAGAACAGAAAGAGTTAAATTGTGGCACGGGGAGAAAAGAAGTGCTCACCTTCCTTGGATTAGTCTATCCATTTCTCAAGTCTGCCTTCTCTGACTGAACCCCTCTCGCCAACCTTCCAGCAGGGAATTATCTTCAGAGATGATGCTGAAAAATGTAGCGGTTTGTGGTTCAAGGCTGCTCAGGAGGCGTTCTATAATTAGGCTATTCTCTCTCACTTGAAAAATATTCGCAACCTCTCCAACAGTTTAGAGTTTTAAACTAGGAATTTATCACTCTTGCATCTGAGCCACATTTTGCAAAAGCATGTTTCTGATACCATCAGATAAGAGTGGAGTTGTGAAATACCTCTCCTTTATGGATTGACTATGCTTCCGGAAGGACTCTTTGCTGTGAGACTTGCTACCAGATGGGAAATTCCAGGCTCCCCATGTTAACATTTTCCCACAATTGCTGCAAAATAAATTCACTTTAAGGAAAATGAACATATGTATGTAAAACATGATATCATTGTAAATAGATATGCAAACTGAAGTGATATAAGCTCATTGCTTATGTATTACAGAAACAGAGTGGAAAGAAAAAAAAAAACATGACTTGTTAGTGACCAAAGCATGCCCAGAAAACCATTTACTTTGCCAGCATGACTTCAGAAAAAAATGCTTGGTATGGTTTTAAGTTCTTTAGATGTTGCAATCTTGGAGAGAAAAATCCTTTATAAAACAGCAGTTCTGAAAGGTATTGAAGCCCTGCTTGGACTGCAGGATCTGGGGAAGATGTCAGCTGTGAGCAGTTTTCTACACTGGGGAACTCTTATTTACAGAGTTAACTTTGCCAAGGCTCGCTTTGACAAATGGAGGCCTCTGGCTTCCTGGCCTCTTGCACAGCAGTCACAGTCACCAGAACTGCCTCTTCTTTCCCCTCAGGCTTTGGTGCTTGTTGATCGGACCTATGTCCCTCAAGAAATGACATGGCTTGCACCATGTTTTAGCCAGTATTCTTTTGCTGTGAAGAGACAGCAAGACCATGTTAACTCTTAGAAAGTAAAGCGTTTCTCTGGGGCTGGCTCAGTGGGTTAGTCCATCCTCATGGTGGGAAGCCTGGCAGCATGCAGGCACTATGGCTCTGGAGCCTTGGCTGAGAGTTCTACTCCAGGTCTGCAGGTAGCAGGTAGACTGGGCCTGGCCTAGACCTTTGAAACCATAAAGTTCACCCGAAGTGGCACACTTCCTCCAACATGGCCACACATCCTAATCCCAATCCTTCTCAAATAATGCCACCCTGATGACTAAGCATTCAAATATTTGAGCCCATGGGGGCCATTTTTATTCAAACCTTTTCCTAATGTCAACCCTGGTACCTCAGAGAGAACTCTGGGTTACCCAATTGGAAGACCGAACTCACGGCATCACTCTTTATATTTTTCATGGCTCCTAAGCTGGATAAAATCCTGAATGACATTATTTGTTCCATAAATAAATCGCAGTTGTGTGAATATGTAGACTTCATCTTGTGCAGAGAGGTTCTCGTGACCCTCCAGCATGTGTGACAGAGTCACCAAACATTAAATATGGTGCATATGAGAGTAGAGACTACTCGACTTCATCGTAGTCAAAGTCAGGTCTGATGGGTGAAGCTAAGTGAGCATTCTTCGTGAGTTCTCACTCAGCAAGACTTGGTCCTGTCTGGACACTACACTATACCATCCAGATTTCATGCCTCAACCCTTCCTTTTATTCCAATAGGTAGAAGAATCTAGGTCTGGTTATTTTGATTTTAATGTCTAATCATAGTGTGATAAAGGAATTAAAATAGGCTCAGCGTGGAACTTCTAGGAGCAAAAAAAAGTCAGCATTTTGAAGCCATGAGACTCAGACTTTGCCCAAATGATGCATTGTTCAGGCGCTCATCTGATGACAATATGAAGAATGATTTTCCTGCCTTTGTCGCCAGGTGATTAGTTGCATTGGGAGCAAGAAGATGGGGGAGGATGTGCCCGTGGGGAGAGAACTGAACTGTGAATGCACTGGTTGCTCTGAAATCAAATAAAAAAATAAAAATAAAAATCTGATTTTGTGTTTATTCAGCCACTGGGAAAGAACACAGTGATAACAATATCCCATTAGAGGCAGACATTTGAGTTGAACAGTTTTTCCTTAGGTGAGCTCTGGATTCTCTCTGGGCTGCTCCATATCTTAGTGCCTTCCTCTGCTGGAGTGGGGGCAACGTCTCAGCAGAGAGAGAACATTAAGGCATCTGAACCATCCAAAGGAGGGGGAAGAAAAATACAGTTTCAGAGGAGATATGGAACTACTGGAAAGATAAACAAACAAATAAAGCAGCCATGCAAAGTGAGCACATGAAACCAGGCTGTCAACCCATTCGAAGGGCCAACTGCTACTTGTTTATAGACAAGATGAACAACGCCAGTTTCAATGGAGGCAAACTGCTGTGCAGAAAGCACAGACACCCTCAGCTCTGACTCCCACCTGCCTGTAGAAGAAGGCATCTCATCTATGTGAGGAAAAATAACTCTATCGAAGGACAACTCATAAAGAAAGACACATGAGCTGCTTGTTTCCTAGTCTGAGGGGAACCAACTGTGGCTTCCCCTTCTGTTTAGTAAATAGTGCTCTTCACTTTAAGCTGAAAGTTTTGTCTTTAACGTGATGTCATTGTGAGCAAGCCCAGGGCATGCCTCCCTAAGCTATTTCACTGGATGCGGAGACTTTAATAGAATAGCCAGGCTCCACGTGTGGCTCCTTGAGTTTAAAGTTGAAAAGTATTACAGTAGATAGTTAACAAGCACAAATATCACATGTTTTGTAAGTGCTTAATAGCTACAATGTCCTCTATCCACTGTCATAACCAGTGTAAACAAGAGGCGTGCCCACTGGCACTGAGATGCCCACGGTCACTGAGAACAGCCTAGACTAACACCACTCTGAGAGCAGTCTTATCTTCAGGTGCAGGGGCATTTCAGTATTTCTAGTTAAGACTAATTTCATTTTTTCCCCTTGAGTTTTAATTTGTGTGTGTGTGTGTGCGTGTGCGTGTGCGTGTGTGCAGGGTGCCATTGACGTCACGTCAAGGTGCATTTGTGGAGGTCATATTTTTACATTCTCTCTTGCTGAGGGAGCCTCAACGAAGGCTCGAGTTGATTGTACTATGGTACTGTGTACTCCTGGCCTTTGAATTTCTGGGAAAGCCACTCCTCTTCCTTCTACCTCATCGTAGGGAGGCTGTGATTATAGATGCATAGCACTGCATCTGTCAGCTTCAGCGACTGGAGAATCAGGCTTGTGTGGCTGCTATAGGTCTTTTACACAAACAACACTTCTCCCTGACTCATTGTTGTTGTTTTTTTTTAAATTAAAAGCAATATTAAGGCTGAAGAGAAAGCCTAACAATTCAGCGTTTGCTGCTCTTTCTGAGGACCCAAGCATAGTTCTCAACCCCACATTGGGCAACTCACAATACCTGTCCTTCTAGCTGTAGGTATCTATCTATGTATCTATCTATGTATGTATCTATCTATGTATCTATCTATGCGTCTATCTATGTACCTATGTATCTATGTATCTATGTATCTATGTATCTATCTATGTATGTATCTATGTATCTATGTATCTATGTATCTATCTATCTATCTATCTATCTATCTATGTATCTATCTATCTATGTATCTATCTATCTATCATCCATCTATCTATCATCTATCTCTCTATGTATCTATCTATCTATGTATGTATCTATCTATGTATGTATCTATCTATGTATGTATCTATCTATGTATGTATCTATGTATGTATCTATCTATGTATCTATCTATGTATCTATGTATCTATCTATCTATCTATCTATCTATCTATCTATGTATCTATCTATGTATCTATCTATGTATCTATGTATCTATCTATCTATCTATCTATCTATCTATCTATCTATGTATCTATCTATGTATCTATGTATCTGTCTATGTATCTATCTATGTATCTATGCATCTATCTATGCATCTATCTATCTATCTATCTATCTATCTATCTATCTATCTATCCATCATCTATCTATCTATCTATCTATCTATCTATCTATCTATCCATCATCTATCTATCTATCTATCTATCTATCTATCTATCTATCTATCATCTTTATCTACATATATATTCACACATACATATATGTACACACACACAC
>NC_022035.1:963444-995164 GCF_000317375.1 Microtus ochrogaster | reverse complement strand
TTACATATAAACAGCACCCTCCTCTGGCCTCTGTGGACAACCAGAAACAGATGTGCATATATACACAGATATATATATATATATATATGTTTACATATAAACAGCACCCTCCTCTGGCCTCTGTGGACAACCAGAAACAGATGTGCATATATACACAGACAGACGTAAGTTAATAAATAAAATAAATAAATTAAAAAAAACCAAATACCCAAAAGAATTTTTTTTTTGTTTGTTTGTTTTGTTTTTCGAGACAGGGTTTCTCTGTGGCTTTGGAGCCTGTCCTGAAACTAGCTCTGTAGACCAGGCTGGTCTCGAACTCACAGAGATCCGTCAAAAGAAAATTTTAATTAAAAAATTGTGTGTGTGCATGTGTGCGTGAGTGTTCTCACCTGTGGGGGTACACCTCCACTTGCCATAGGCTGACACTTTGATCCACTCCACACCTCCCCCACCTGCCCCCCGAAATAGGCTTCTCATTGGACCTGAACTCAGATTTTGGTTGGCCTGGTCGCTCACCAAGATCCTGGGATCCTCCTGCCTCTGCTGAGGTTCCAGGCCTGTGCTGCCAACATGAGTTTTATGGAGTCCTGAGCATCTAAACCCAGTTCGTCATACTTGTGCAGCAGGCTCCTAACCTATGAGTCATCTTCCCAGGGTAGGATAAACTGACCAAAGCTGGGCATGGAACTCAGGAAATGCAAATGATAATCATCACACGGGGAATTCTGAGCCTGAACACCTAGCTGAAACCTCTCAGGTGACCCCAAGTTTTTTTTTTAAAAAAAATTACTGATGTTAACTGGTGGGCACCATTTTTGTGAGCAGCCTGGACTTGAAGTTGGCCCTTCCTTGTTTTAGTTTGTGAGCTCAGCGTCTGGGCTTCATGAAAGTCGGCTTCCAACCTGTGGTGCTCATCAGCAGTCTCAGCCCATCAGAAAGGCAGCTTTGTTTTTCTCGTTTTTTTAGACGAGGAACCAAAACTTGACAAAGCAGCATGCCTGCCAGCAGGCAGAGGCCCAAAGCAGGAGCAAGCCCAGGTCTCTCTCAGTGTGACTTCACTCCTGCACATTGTAATTTCCTGTTTAAACTGAAAATTTTCTATCTGAACCACTGAAGAAAAACAAAAACTAGCTATCTGGATGTCACTTGTGATCTTATTTCCTGGACAAACATAACAATAGCTTGTGAATATTTTTAAATGTACTGAAGAACTTGCCACCCTTGAACCAGAAAACAATGTGCGGTAATCAAATCTTTTGTAATGCCCTTCTCCATTGTCAGATTTGTTTCATGCATTTACCTCATCTGCAAGTAAAGAAATTAAAAACATCAAGCAAATAAAACTTCCTGACTCATTTTGCATGTAAAAAAAAGTGTGTGGGGGGATATTTTTCAAGCTTTATTTTCACTGGTGGGATCAGAAGCCAAGCTGAACTTCATAAGCCAGGCACAAGTGTTCAGGCCTGAACACTGTTGTTTGTCACAATTTACAGCTATGTGAGGAGTATTTTGACAGATCCTGGCTTAGTGTTTTCAACATTTAAATCATCATTCAATGTTCTTTCATGCTCATCAGAAAATCCTTGTAACTTCCTGTTGATAGCCTCTAATTCTCCTTTTCTTTATTTCGACCAAGGGATTTCTGCCCTAGAGTGGTTAATTTTGTCACGTGAAGAACACAATATGCTGATAGGAAGCCCATGGAGGAAGCAAGGGGGCCACTTCTACCACTCTTACAGGCTCTGACAGGAGCACCTTATGCTTGTCGCCATCGTTAGGGCACAATGACAGATGCAGAGCTTTAACCTTGCATCTCCTGATGAGTTTTAGATGATTCCCCTCTTATACAGTTGTTTGCTCTCAGTACCTGTGACAGCGGTTGCCATAGTAGCAGTAACCGCAGCTGCAGTTCTGAGTTCACCATGTCGGCTGCTAGACTTTTGCGCATGCTACCTAACTTGCTGTTCTTGTGATAGCACTGTGCAGCTGGAGGTCAGAAGCTTTGGGTACATGATGTGTAATGCCTAAAATCATTTTGCATATAGGTGATATTACTCTCATAAGAGAGAAAGGTAACCTTGATTGGACTGGGGAGCTAGCTTCAGTTAGTGAGTGTTTGCTGTGCAAGCCTGAAGACCTGCATTTGGGTCCTCAGCACCAAGATCAAAGCTGATCCCAGAACTGGGAAAGCAGAGATGGGTGGATCCTTGGAGTCTGCTTGTTAGCCAACTTTGATGAGTTAGTAAAATCTTGGTTCAGAAAGAGACCTGAACTCAAAACTTAAACGAACATGACTAGGCAAAACACCTACAAAAAATTGACTTATGTTATTGAATGTTTGCAAACACACGTGTTCATGAACTCATGTACTCCCCCAAACACATGTGAGTGTGTATGTACACACACACACAAACAATCATCACCCCCACCACTTCCCCAAACAAAACACCAAACTAAACAGCTTGGGGTAGCCAAGCTGGTACATTACTAATTTTGCCTGTAGCTGTTTCCAAAACTCATACTCTGTGCCTTGCTTTGTGACTCACCTACCCTTACAATATAGCCTTCACCCTAACTTCCTTTCTACCTGAACAAAATACACACGACAATGAACACTTCAAAGGCTTATGCAGGAAGTGAGGATAAGGGTCTAAAAATGGTTTGTTTCCTTTGTGCTCACTGACTCTGCCTTGTCGTGACCACTTCAAAGTTATCTTAATGTCATTTCAAAGGCAATTGAGGGTGTATCCATGGAGATGGATGGCGTCGGCAGCCTGTTGCTGAATGCATATTAGGTTCTATTCATAGATATCCTAGCAACCAGAGCCCAATGACGCACGGAGCCTGCGAGCTTGTGTTGTGCTCATGTAGAGAATTCAATCACTTGGATTTTTATTATTAATATTTTTAGAAAGCCTCACTATATTAGCTGTTTGAAATGCGTTGTTATCTGAGCCACTATCGGCAGCTGGCTCCAGTGACATCTGAAGTCACGAGGACTTGCCGGTGTTCAAAATGCTTTTGCAAGACATTATTTCCATTTTAATGTTTCTGACAGTTAAAGGTTTGTTTGAGAAAGAAGGAAATTAAAAAGAGAAACTTTACTCTAGAAGTGTGTGATGTTCCAAAGTTCTCTCTTGTGACAAACCTAATCTAAATGACACCGGTATCCAGGTGAGACAACACACTGTACCTTCTGGCTCAAAGGGATGCGGTAAAGCCAAGAACAGTAATTTAATGCCCTCTTCACAAGACATTGCATAAGGAAAGAGTGAAATATTTTACAGAATAAGGCTCATTGGATGGAAAGGTTACATGGGCCTAAAGGATGTTGGTGTTTGTCCTTCACTGTTTAAGCCAGCCTGAATTAGTGCAAGCTACTTGGCAGTGTTTCTGAAGCTTTAATTTGTGCTTTATTGGATACCTAATAATACACAGATAATCCAGTGCAGTGGCATATGCAATGTTCAAAGCAGTGTGTGGCATTTACACATAGGAGAAGAGGAAGCAAGCTTTCTTCACTGTTAGTGGGAGTGCTATGCTATGTAGCTATCAAAACCAGCATGGCTGTTTCTCTAAAGGCTGAAATTAAAACTACTGTATGATCCAGATAGAGCAGTGCTGGGTATGTACCCAAAGCAGTCTATATGCCGCCTCAGAGATACTTGCTCATCCGTGTTTATTGCTTCTCTGTTTACAATGTGAAGGAAATGGATTCTGCCTGATGTGTATCAACAGATGAATGCATGAAAATGTGACATCTATGCACAATGGCATTTTATTCAGTGGTGAAGAAAAATAAAAGGAGATTGGCAGGAAAATGGATGGAACTGAAAAAATAACATACAAAGACCATTCAAGCCCAGAGTGACACACCCTGCATGTTCTCTGCGGGGCTCTCAGCATTGACTTCTTACATATGTGTATTCATGTACGAGTGAGCGAATGTGTGTAGAGTTAGGAAGCTAGACAGGGGTATGAGATGGGGCAAGAGTCTTAGGAGAGGGAAGGCAGGGAGAGCTAGAGAACACATGGGGTCTGGAAGAAAAGGGAACTGCTGGGGCTAAAGAACTTAAGCAGGGCTGAAGAGCAGGGAGATGAGAGAGGAGAAAAATAAGTGGAATGTCAGCCTAATCTGTATCAAACCACTGTGAGGGAAACATGCTTTGTAAGTGAATTGAAAAATAATAGGAAGAAATTGAGAAACACACACACACACAGATACACACACAGATACATGCTCTCTCGCTCTCTCTCACACACATGCACACAAGCTCTCTCTCTCTTTCTCACACACACACAAGCTTTCTCTCCCCCCCACAAACACATGCACACGCCTTACCAATTGTACCTGTCAAAACTGTAATTATTTAGCTTCTGATTGTATGTTTTGTATGGGTGATGTCCAAGGCTTTGACAATTTTAAGAGAAACACAATGAAATGAAGTATCCCAAACGAGAATATTTTAAAACAGTCTCTATCACCAATGAATCCAGTTATTTTATTAATTAATCTATGTAGTTCGCCAGCTTTCCAATTTATGGTCTTTTTGCACTGGCCTTGCCACTCTGCGCAGCCCACTGTCATATTTTGTTCAGACTATACCGATACTAAGGAAACTTCCTCTTTGGTAAAGTTGTGCATGCAGATGAAGCAGTCTGACTCTTCCCTTACTCAGCCTCTTCCGTCTCCCTTCTACCCGGGGCAAATCTGCCTCCTTTCCCACATTCTTCTCTTTTTGTCTCTTTTTAATTGAACATACTTTTAGTTTTGGAGATTTTTACAGACTCCTCTCTATCTCCCCATTGAGGTAGAGTTTTTATAAGAAGTTTTGTTTAATATTTAATCTATTTTATTATATATAATGTAACAATATTTAATCTCATATTTAATCTAATAAAAACCTTTGCTAGACGTTTTTCTTTTTATTTATTCTTTGTGTCTTTTACATCACGTGTCTCCCATTCCTTTCCCATCCCTTTGTATCTGCCCTCTGCTCTCACAGTGACCCCCCCCCATAAAATAAAATTTAAGAAATAAAAGAAAAAAGAAAAGAAAGGGGGGAAAAGAAAAATCTCATCATGAAAGCTGTAGTGAGACACAGTGAGTCACGCAGTAAACACAGGAGTTTGGAACTTTCTTCATTTTAGGCTGATGTCAATTCCTTGCTTGCTGTTGCTAAAGTTTGGAAGGAAGGTCTGTTTGTTTAGAAAAATGATCAGTTTCTCTCCTTTAAAACCTTCTGTACTTTCCCTAGACTGGCTTATTATTCGGGGATTTCATTCCAGCGTTAGTTTAACATTTCATATTAATGACCACCTGTTGCCAGATGGGAGAGCAATGATGGTGTCCAGTGAAGTATGCCTTGGCAGAGCTGTAGACAGCCCATGGGGCTGCCTTGGGAAAAACAGACTTCTGAATGTTTTCAGCAAAATTAATTATTTTGGAATGAATGTGCCAGTTTCTCTCCAAATGGCTAAATGTCAATAAGCTGAAAATAACTTGTCTTCCTAGGGATCTTGATGTCAGTGCAAATTCAAACATACATAGTTTGGATTTTCAGCTATAATAAGTAATAAATAGACAGCCATCTCTGATGAAGGATCAGTTTAAGAGATCTTAGAGTCTTGGTAGATGCTTATTTAATATAAAGTTTAATATTAGATTTGGGTCATCAGAGAGGTTGTATTTACAGGGATGCTGACAGATTTTTGTTGGTGGTCTGTGTTGGAAAAATTAATCCATTTTTACATCCATTACTGACTGTAGAAAGTTGAGTATGGAACCCAGGCATTCTTACTTGTGACAAAGGAACTTGACCAGTGTTTATTAACTACAACACACACACACACAAAAAAAAAAAAACCAGTGAATTTTAAGTTCCCTTTGTCTTCTAAAATTTCCCTAGACTCTTTGAGAACTACTTCTAAATTTCAAACAAAATCTCCCAAGTATTACGAAGAATTTGAAGTCTTAATCTAATCTACATGAAAGTCATTGTTCTTTCTTGCCCTCTCTTTTTAAAACAATAGTGTTCTTTTGTTTTGTGTAAGTTTTATTCTTGGACTGGATAGATGCCTTAAAAGTGTAGACCACTTATTGCTCTTCCAGAGGACCCCAGTTTTTTTTCCAGCGCCCATATCCAGTGGCTCACAATCACCAATAGCTTGAGTTCTAAGGGAATCTGTTATTCTCTTTGGCTTCCATGTGTAATTATGTGCACATGCTTCATTATAGACACACACACACAAACACACAATCAAAAATCAAAAATAAATTGTAAAAGTTTCTATCCTTTAATTCTTTCTATTGTTGACATACAAATTTTGCTTCACTCTATTTTAGCCTAAGAATATCCCAATTCATGTGTTCACAAAAAGTATGCAACTAAAACAATTAATACAAAGTGCTTTTTGTATTTCAGTAATCTCATTGATAATCTTCGATAAATCCCGTCACTTTACTGAAAAGTGATAGGTAGCTTATCATTATGTTGTGACTTTCCTATTTTTATCTTATTTCACAGCTCATATACATGTGACTTAGAACTGAGTATAGCATGTGTTCTTGTGAACAAATCTTATTTGATTAGCCTCCATGGTGTTTCCATAAAACAATTATAAAATGACAATTCTTATAAAAGTCTTAGTATTATATATTTCTTAGTAACTGTCACATAAACTTTTGTTAAACAAACTGTCTTGTTGATAGGTTTTGTTGTTTAATGCTTTGTATTGATAGTAGTATTTCATCATCTTTAAGATAAATAGTATAGAATACTCACCCCCATCCACCAGACCTCCCACCCCCTGAAAGCTACTAGCCCCATCCCACCCCCAAACTCTCCTGTCCTTCTGCAACCTCAGTGGAACCCTGAAACACAACTTATTACAATTCAGAGAGGACCAAGAGGTGAGTGACCAGCCACCCGGTGGGATACCCTACTCTCTCAGTCATCTATAGTGGGGCAAAACCCTGGGCCCCTTGCCCACCTGCCTCAGCTTATTTAGCCAGCCAGCAGAAGAGTTTCCTGCTGAGAGGACCAAGAGAGAAACTCTAAAGTGCAAGTTGTGACTGCCCAGAGTGGACCAAGAGAGTGAACCAGGAAATAAGACCAAGAGAGAACTCAGTGGTTCCCTGAGGTGCAGACATTGACAGTACAAAGCATACCAAGAACAATTCCCAAAGACTCAGAAAACAACTGCAAGGATTGGTCCAAGACGCAAAGACACTGACGGCACAATTGAAGGAAGAGAAGGGTAGGCACCAATGCAAGAATCCATCCAACAACCTAAAAAGCAACATGGTAACACCAGAACCCAGTGGTCACACAACAGGAAGACTCGATTATCCTAACTCAGAAGAAGCAGAAGAAAATGACTTTAAATGTAACTTTATGAAGAAGATGGAGACCTTTAAAGAGGAAATGAAAAATTCCCTTAAAAAATGGAGGAAAAGACAAACAAACAAAAAATTGGAAGACATTAATAAATCCCTCAAGGAAACCAAACAACAACAACAACAACAATGAAACAGGTGAAGCAAACAGTTTAAGACTTGAAAACTAAAATAGAAGCAAGAAAGGAAACACAAACCAATGGAATTCTGGATATGAAAAATCTGGGCAAACAAACAAAAACTATAGAGGCAAGAATAACCAACAAAATACGAGAGATAGAAGAGAGAATCCCAAGTGTTGAAGATACTAGAGAGGAAACTGATTCATTGGTCAAAGAAAACATTTAAACCAACAAATTCCTAACACAAAACATCCAGGAAATCTGGGACACCATGAAAAGACCAAACCTAAGAATGATAGGGATAGAAGAAGAACTCCAGCTCAAAGGCACAGAAAACATATTCAACAAAATCTTTGAAGAAAACTTTCCCAACCTAAAGAAGGATATCCCTATGAAGGTATAAGAAACTTATGTTCATAGCAGCACAATTTGTAATAGCCAGAACTTGGAAACAACCTAGATGCCCCTCAACCAAAGAATGGATAAAGAAAGTGTGGCACATTTACATATTAGAGTACTACTTAGTGGAAAAAAAAAAAAACAAAAAAAAAACCAATGATGTCTTGAAATTTGCATGCAAATGGATGAAACTAGAAAACACTATTCTGAGTGAGGTAACCCAGACCCAAAAAGATGAATATGGTATATACTCACTTATAAGTGGATATTAGCTATAAACAAAGGATATTAAGCCTATGGTTCATGATCCTAGAGAAGCTAAGTAACAAGGTGAACTCTCAGAAAAACATATGTAGACCCACGTGGAAAGTGAAAATAGACAAGATCTTCTGACAAAATTGGGAACATAGGGATGGGGGGAGAAGGGATGGTAGAAGGAGAAGAGGAAGGGAGATTGGGTGGGGCAAGGAGAGCTCGAGGGAATAAAATATTCGAAATGGGAGGAAGGACAGATACGAGAGCAAGGAAAGAGATATCTTGATTAAGGAAGCCTCTATGAGGTTAGCAAGAATCCTGACTCTAGAGAAATTTTCAGGAATCCACAAGGATGACCCTAAGCAACAGAGGAAAGGGCACCTGAACTAACCTTGCCCTGTAGTTGACTGATGAATATCCTAAATATCACCACAGAACCTTCATCCCGCTACTGATGGAAAGAAAGGCAGAGACCACATGAGAGCACTGGCCCGACTCAAAGTCCAGCTGAAGAGTGGGAGGAATGAGAATATTAGTAAAGAGGTCAAGACCATGATGGGGACACCCACTGAAACAATCTACCTGAGCTAATGGGAGCTGACCAAATCCAGCCGGACTGGGAAGAAACAAGCATAGGGCCAAACTAGTCCCTCTGAATGTGGTCGATAGTGGCATGACTGGGGTAGACTGAGAGACCACTGGCAGTGGCACCAGAATTTATCCCTACTGCATGTATTGGCTTTTTGGGAAAGTGTTTTCTTTGGATGGATACCTTTCTCAGTCTAGGTATAGAAGGGGGATGGGCCTTGCCTTCTCTGAGGAGTGGATGGGAGATGGGGTGAGAGAGTAAGTGGAGGGAATGGGAGGAGGGGAGGGAGGAGGAACTTGGATTGGTATGTAAAATAAGAAAAGATAGTTTGTTTTCTTTTTAAATTTTTTTAATAGATAGTCTAAGCCAATTCATAATGATATAATCCATTAGGCAGAAATATCCAATAAATTAACGACTCTGACTGTTCTATTATGTTTTTCCCTCTGTATTTTTTTCTCTATTCTGCAGCAAAAATTAAGCTGACATCACTCAAATCCTCATTTCTCCATCCTTCTTTTGATGTGGGTTTTATAGCTTTTAGCAAATTTTCTAACTTGTCAGGTGCACTTCTAAAATATAAAGTTAAGTGTAGGACAGGAAATGTGCGTTCGAAACAAGTGGGGTATTAAATAAACTCTCTACAACTGTGCACGTCTTGGAGGTCCCCTCAAAAAAGTGTTTTGAGGGAGGATTTGGAAATCATCATATCGAGCTAACTTTCAGAGCAGGTTTTAAGCACATGAACTTGTTTTCTTTATTTGTTTCCCTTTTACTGGGAAGAAGGCTTAGCATAATGTCTCAGAGCTGTAGGTACTATGGGAACCAGAGGATTTTTTTTTATAGCAGTAGATGAATCTTCCAATCCCTTTCCCTCTACTTACATCCTTCTCTAGTTCTGCAATCCAAACTATTAAGTGTGATTACCTCTAATAAGCTGATTTTTGGTTGTGGTTTGACACATAGTACTTTGGAAGATGAGGCTTTAATGCTCAAATCTTCATATTTTAGTGATCTGCAAAGTGCAGTTATAGATGATTTAGCTTTTATATGCATTTTCTTTTTCTAACTGATTAAGCTAGTGTTGGAAAGGAAAATGAGAGATATGTACACAAGGTCATCAACAATAATTGACTCTACAATGCTGAATAAATAGAATAGCAGAGACATGATATTCTAGGCAAAGAACATAATTAAGACAATGGAACTAACCAAAGGAGGCATAGTTTTAATTTACAGGGATATAACTCAAAAGGCCTATAACTCAAAAAGTAAATTAGGCTTAATTTACTCTATCTCACCAACATCTCTTTCATTTTTATATTACTGATGGATCAGTTGAAAAACAGAGAACGAAATAGCAAGAGTAAGCTTGGGCAAGATAGAGTAGAAAGACCAGTTCTATACAAGTCATGCAATAGTAGGAAGTGACTGCCAATGGGGCCAGAAAAATAATTAATGATATAAATAGATTTTGATAAACTTAGGTGATGAAAATCAATATATTATGTAACACATTTTAAGTACTGCTAAAAAGTATGTTTGTTCACCTTTTTCTCAAATGTTTTCCCCTAGGAAGTCCACCTTAATACACAAAGCCAAATCAGCATGAAGACAGCAAGGAAGGGGCAAACTGTTTGTTCAGCCTGTGAAATCAGGAGGCTAGGCCGGGCGATGGTGGCGCACGCCTTTAATCCCAGCACTCGGGAGGCAGAGACAGGCGGATCACTGTGAGTTCGAGACCAGCCTGGTCTACAGAGCTAGTTCCAGGACAGGCTCCAAAGACACAGAGAAACCCTGTCTCGAAAAACAAAAACAAAAACAAAAAAAAAACAAAAACAAAAAACAAACAAACAAAAAATCAGGAGGCTATTCATTGCAAAATCTAGAAGAAAGAGGAACTGGGGATATATCTCAGCTGGTAGAGTGCTTGCTTAGCATGCACGATGTGTTCAGTTCCCAGCAACATGTAAACCAGGTACAGGGGTCCACACCTGTACTCCTAGCTCTTGGAAAATGGAAGAAAATGGATCCCAAGTTCAAGTCGTGTAGAGGTAGAGAGCTCTTGTTCAGCCTTGAGTACCCAATACCCTGTGTCAGGGGAAGAAAGAGGTTTTTTGTTTTTTGTTTTTTTTTTTTTTTGAGACAGGGTTTCTCAGTGTAACAGTCCTGACATTCACTTTGCAGACCAGGCTGGCCTCGAACTCATTGAGGTGCCCCTGCCTCTGCCTGCCAGCTGCTGGGATTAAAGGCATGCACCACCACTGCCCAGTAAGAAGTTCTAGGCTGAGAACTTCTCTTCCTCTTTTAATTTTCCTAGAAAGGTGCCTGGTTCACACAGCGTGATTCCAAATACTGTTAATGTGGCTCACACATCTCATCCCAGCCCCCATACTCATGAGCCTGTTCATATTCTCATCCTCAGACATTGGGATTAGTAATGACTAGTGTGTGTGTGTGTGTGTGTGTGTGTGTGTGTGTGTGGTGTGACCATTTTTGTTAATTTTAGAAACTAATTTGACCTCAATATCAATAAATACATTCCCCCTGCTTTCTCATTTCTTTAATTATATTCCTAAGCATATAACGTAACTTGTTTAACCTGGAATTTATAATTGAAACTAATAGAAAAGAGGGGTTTGTAGTTTTCAGATAAAGCGCTGCTATGCAGCCTTGGCTCTCCTTAAATTGTCATGATGTCTCTTCTGCCGCAGCTTCTAGAGTCCCGAGATCACAGGAACGCACCACCACACCTGACTTTAGAAAGGTTATTTTTGTTAGTGGGTTATAAACACTTATTTTTCTGAGTCTGTGCTATCTATTTTCAACTTGGCTTGTCTACAAGCTGATCACACAGCATCTTTAAAGTATGTGTTGGTTACTTGTCTCCCTCTAAGATATTCATTAATAGTCTGTGGCCTTATGTAAAAAAAAAACCCATAAAAATATAGACGTGACTAAATGACAGGAATTTAGTTTTCTGCAAACTTAGAGGTAGAATGTGCTTGCCAAGTTATCACAACTGCTTTCCGAAGAGACTTCTCTCCTGGACAGTGAAATGACAGTAATCATAACTAACATTATGATTTTTAAACCTGCTGTCTTCTCTCACTGGATTCTCTCTAAAACTTTCTGTGATAAGCCTTATGATGCCTCCTTCTCCTTCGTCAACAGGACAAACTGGTCATTGTGTTTGTGCCTGGCTCCATCAGGTGATAGGAAGGCAGTATCAAAAGGGCCGTGAAGGTGGTCCAGCAATGTGAGAGCCGGGTTACTTAGCATGAAAATTGTTCTGAGTTCAACTCCCAAAACTGCAAAGCAACTAAACAAAAATAAAACCAGAACAATGGGAAAAAAGAGGTGGGGAGGACAGGACTTGGTTTTTGGTTAAAGAGTGATAGTTCCCACATATACAGACTATAATGCAATGCTTCATGAACTCTGATAGAAAAATTATTAAAGTCAAGTGGAGTTACATCAGTTCATAGCACTGGTCCCTTAGCATTTGATGTCCTGTCAAAGACATCAAAGATGACAAGTTTGGGTGGGTCCAAAGAATCAAGTTGTAAACCCAGGTGAAGTTCAGAGTCTGAGTTGACTCAGTGGTTAATCTGGCATGCTTCATGTTGTCCTATTATTTTAATTGTCCTGCCTGATCAAGTTTATGAAAAAAAAAGATGAGAATAGTAATGTGTCACATGTGACAGTTATCATGCTTAAGAATGAAAATCACAGAAAGCGTTTACTCAATCTCAACAGCTCTAATGTGCGGTCATAATCATCTCATTAATCATAGATGAACTACAACTCCGATCTCAGTGTCAAACTTTTGGTGTCTACCGTTCTGTCTGGGCTAATGTGGCAAAATACTGTGGCCCAGGGAGCTTAAATAGAGACTTTAATTGTATGTGTTTGGAAGTGAAACGTTGAACACTTGGTGACCCTATTTCACTCTAGTCCCCTTGCAGGCTTCCTCTGCAAGCATCACTAAATGGGAATTAGGATTTCAAAATAAGGGACTGGAAACACGATTCAATTAATAGTAATACAATTGCATTACCAATAGCATGAAAACCGACCATATAATCACACATCTATGATTCTGTTTCAAACTTGAGAAAACGTCATTACATTATGCATATATATGTATATATGTATGTATATCTATCTATCTAGCTTACATTTGTCCTATGATATCTCTGAGAGATTTTGATGAACTTTTTTTTTTTTTTTTTTTTTAAGAACAGCATGGAGAAACTGACAAAACAGTAAGGAACCCTTTTGAGGCAAATGAATAATTTCTTCCCAAAGCTTTGGAACCAAATTAAGAATTAGCATAAGAAGTTAAATAATGAAGTCATGCCTTGAAGCTGCTTTTAACATTTGACAACATTGGTCTCATTTGGGATACGTTTGCAGCTAAAGTTGATTTTATTACAGAGAGCAGAATAATAAAATATAATAATCAGAATAAGAGACCAGTAAAGAATAAAATCAAGTGTCACCAGTGAGCAGCTATCTGGAGATAATAAACAATGACACTGCCATTTGCTAGAAAATGCAATATCTTATCTTATTGTTAAAGGCAGGGTAAAAGAAGTCTTCAGTAATAAAAAGAATAATAGATTATAAGACATGAAGTTTCAAGTTCACCGATACAAATTCCTAACTTAGCTCTTATCATTTTCTCATGCATATCAATTTTCCTTTTCCCTCCTGTCCTATCTTCCTCCAACACCCCCCTCCCACTCCTTCTAGTGTTTCTTCTTTACCCTTGCTACCTAAGGGTTTCCATGGACCCATGAAGTATACTGGTATGGATTGGGAACACAGAAAGCTAGGAAATTTGTTCTCCTAAGGTAATTTTGAATATAACTTTGTGTGAGAAAGAACTGTAAACTGTTCAACATTTTAAATACATTAAGCATTTTCCCTTTGGAGTTGACATTCTACTTCAGGAGTAATGAGCCAGGGGAGTTTGACTCGGGGGCTTATTAAAGGAAATATGATTAGTAGCTTAGATAAGTTAAAAACTGACTTCCTTAAGCTCATTTATTTTGTGTACTTCTCATTCCTTCTGCATTTTAAGGCAATTAAACAAACAAGTACGAATTATAGAATCTATTAGAAGAAGTTGAAAAAAGCAAATAATTCAACTTTATTGTGTGTTGGGAAAGTTACCATACAAAATCCATTGAGTCACAGAAAGTTTGACAATGTGGCAGACTGATAATAAAAATAACCAAAAATAGATACAGATTTTCTCATTCTTACTGTGTGATACATTAGGGGAGTGCCTTCTGCTGTGGTAACGCAGTCACTAAATCTTCATGGGTGCTGAGATCTTTGGTCATTGATGCTGATTGCTGTAAACCCAAGTCTTTTCCAACCCTTCCCATAGGATTGCATTCTGTATTGTCCTCATGTTATGTGATGAATGTGAAATGGCTCCTAGGGGTACATGTGTTTGAAGACTAGGGTTCTAGCTGGTAGCACCATTTGGGGGGGGGGGTTGCAGGACCTTTAGGAAACAAGCCAGGAACCTGCCTTCTTTGCTATAGTTCAGCCCAGGGTCTGTTCTGCAGAGATGTGTACAGGCCACTCTATGATCCTCCTGCCCTAGAGCTGCTCACTACTACGCTGGGCTAAACACTATAAACCGTAAACCAGAAGAAATAATTTTCTCCTTGAGTAGCTTCCGGTTGTATATTTAGTTATAATGATGGGATAAATACCTGATAGCCCCGATTCAGCGCCTGGGGATGGGGAAGAGAGTAAAAAGAACAATCAGAAGACGTTTTATCCTCTTATTTCGTCTGAAAAACTTCCTGGGGAGGGGAGGGAGAGAACGACTCTTTGCTTATTAATATGCATTTTTAATAAATACCCCTGAAATGAATACTGCCTCTGAATGACTAAAGCCGATTATATCAATCTATCAAAAATGGACAAAACACGTTTCTTTTCCCCAGAAACACAAAGGAACACATCCCAAATGTATAGCATGGAAGGCATTCTCTTAGTAGAATTGTTTAGAGTGAAGAGCTGCCTAAATTGAATTTCAAATTAAATGGACTTACAGATAATTAAGCAAAATGGGATTTCAGGTCCAAGATAGTTGATGCTATGGCATGTTTACAAGCTTTGAGTTTGGACTTGACATTTTGACAGTTTTTTTACAAAATAATCCAAGCAACAAACACATTCCATGTAAATGCATGTTTATCTTGGTTGGATTCTGACAGTTCTTGGGGATCACTTGGCTCTCATGGGGACATTATGGTCTGACTGTAATTCTACTGGAGACATTGCGGCAGACTGTACCTTATTTCCTTTAGAGATTACTTCCACCAAAGATTTGGATCTTTAATGTCCTGTAAAACCAACAAGTTACGGGCAATCCGATGATGACACTACTGAGAACTTGAGGAACCTTCAGGAGATGAAGGCCAGTGAAAGCAAGTTAGGTTATTGGGGTATGAAATTGAAGGTAATATTGGTACCTTGGCCCCTCCTTTCCAAGTCCCCATTGCCTTGCGCTCCAGTAGCCATGAGTAACCATGAGGTGAGTAGCTTTGCTTCATCATTCCTTTCTACCACCATGCTCTGACTTGCTAAGAACCCTAAGTCAGTAGGACCAGCTGGCCATACACTGAATCCTCCGATATTGTGAGCCAAAACCTAACTTTCCCCTCTTCAGTTGATTGGAAGGGGGATTTTATTGTATCAATAATATGATTGGAAGGGGGATTTTATTGTATCAATAATAAGCTGAAAATCATACCCAGTGTTCAAAATTTCAAGATTAAGCTTTTTCTGAATCTGAGAGCTTAATCTGAGGTTCTTGTAGGGAGCATAGCTTACTCCTGTACCCTTGACAAGAGAGCAGTCCTGCTCAACCCAACATTCGGCTTTAGGAAGGGTGCACATGGAGTGGTAATGGAAGAAATAGACACTACTCAGCCCCCCAGATCATCCCAATCGACCGTCTGATCAATGGGGTATAATGTCTCAGCAAGATTACCCTCACATCTCAAGAGGAGTTTCCATGTCTAGGAACGTTCTAGAAGAGAAGCTTGGGTAAATAAATTTCAACACAAGTAAAACTCTGATAAATTTTTTTTTGTTTGTGTACTAGCTTTTTACATCGAGTTTTTGATTGAAAAATACATCATGTAGAAGAATTTTGCTTGGAGCAGATTCTCTTGCTATTGATAGTCTCAGGAGAATGAGTCAGTTTCTGTGAGTTGTTGGCTTGTTTGTATCTCTGGTTTCTGAATATTTTATAGCAGATGTTTGTTTCCCTCTGTATTTTGTCTGCTAGAAAGATTAGAGCCTAAATCCACAGTTCATTTACTTCAAATTTATCAAGCTTCCCAGAAAGGACTTTCTGTACACTAACAAACATCACTCCTGACTCTACAGTCATTTCCTTCACTTTATCAAATTCATATCACTTACAGCAAAAGTATTTTATCTTTTTTCACTGTATCTTTTTCCAGTTTTTTAAAGTAAATTTCTTGGGACTAAGTGGAATAGAAATCAATAATAAGTATTCATAATAATGTTTGTGTCATTAAAGAAAGCATAAGAAATGTCAAATATCACTATCGAAACTCATGTTGTGAAGTAATCCTAAAATAAGTTACTTTAAGCTTCACTTCAGAAACAAAGTCCTTTTAGCTTTTGCTCCATTGTTTTGAAAATATAGGTGAATCCTGGTTACACAAGGTTGGGAGAAGAAGCAGGCCCTTTAGATAATGTACCTGATGAATTTTTCTTGTTGGCAATCACTGTGTTTGAAATTTAGGGGCCCATCCTGTTGCAAACGAGAAACAGAAGACCAATGCTTGACCTTATGCCCTGTTTCGTTCTGATTGGTTGGGAGTCCCGCATAGTAATTTTAACTGTTTTGAATATCATCCTCGTGTTGACCTGCACTTGCAACTCAAGGAAATAGTCCTGCAAAACCAACTGCTAAATTGGAATGCCCAAATGACAAAACATAAACCAAGCCTCCTTCTATTAGGGCTTGTGGAGGCATTCAAAACAACTTTGAATAATGCCTTCAACTAATCACCCGGTCAATAGGCAGTTGGGTTCTCTTATGTCTCAGTGAGCTCAACACCTGAACACCTACAAAGAAACGCAATACTCGGTGAAGTGACGCTTTGTCTGTGCAGGGAAATTGCTGACTCAGGCAAGAAATACATGGCAAGGATTTCAGAGGGCAGAGAAAACACAGCTGGTATATAAATAAGAAGAATCATTGGTGGCAGTAGAATCTGACTGCGTCTAAAGACCCTTAAGAGTTTGCCTTCCCGGTCTAAGGGGCCGGTGCTGTGAGCAGTCTGTACAGACAGTAGTACCACAGTGTTTCAATCTACCCTCAGCTGCCACCTATCAACGATGGAAAGTTCGGAACGTCACTTAATCCTTCTGTACCTAAGCTCAGTACTCCTGTGAAAATCAAATACTATGGTCCATACTAATATTATTAGTAATAAATAATAATTATCTTTACTATATATCTGTTAAATTAAGTGATCAGTTCTGGTTGGCATCTTGGTATGACATTAACTCTGAGTTTATGGACATGTGAGTGCCCGGAGAACACTAAGTAGCCCTTTTGATCAGAACATTTTAGGCAAACAGCAATTTTCTTTGAAGTCACTGGATAATCACACAAGATTGATTCTGTTTTTGATGAAATGAAGAAGTGCAACTTGCCATCCAAGTTCTCAACAAGTCTGTGGAGGAGGGAATTCCGCTCCCTTACTTTGCTATTGCTGGTGCTTAAACAGACAACTGGCCTTCTTGACTCCAGGTCTCTACAGATGTTATATGAGCAATCTTATGGGAATCAAGTTGCAAAACCATGCGATAGCAACTGTTTAAAAAGAAACCACGGTCAGGGACAAACCCCGAGCTGTTGAGACTTTGGGGAAAGTGTTTTCCTGCTTGCACTGTGAGCCTGTAACTTGGGTTCGATCTCAAGAGCCATGGCAGAAGGAGAAAAGAGTTCCGGAAAGCTGTCCTCTGATTTCCACAGCCAGCCTGGCACTCCTGCACGCTCCAGCTTCCCTCCCAGGACATTTTTATTTTAAATGCAAAGAGCCCTCATATGCCCTGGCAACTGCAGAGGTGCAGCAGAATCTGCTCTCCGAAGGGCACAAACGAGCTGGGAGGCCTCTTCATCACGGAGCGCATTAGCAAGCAGCTGTTCAGTTACAGATTCAAATATGGCTTCTTGAGGAGCCTTGTTCTGTCTGTACTTGTAAATTTTGCTCTGGCAGAAAAGCGGAATAAAAATACGATAGAAATCTTTCCTTAGGGCCCTGGGTCTGAGCTAAACTTTAGTGCTTTTGTACTGTTTGGTTGTCTTTCTTTTCTCTGCTGCTTTTCTGGTGGTATATGGAAACGAAAACATCCCCAGAGATTTAGAAGGAGCAGAAATGTTGCTTACAGTGGTGGGGTGCAAACGCTCTCAGAAGCACAGGGGCTGTTTCTAGGGAGCGCCTCACTAGAGGACATCTTGGGGAAGGAGGAGAGGAGCTGCAAACGGAGGAGATAAAGGAGAATGTCCCATTCTCTTTCTTTTGAGCAGACAGACTTCTGGTGCAGGACTTTACTGGTTTTTTTTTTTGAATTTTTAAAATTGTAGCAATCTATCGCCTTAACCACTCGGCCACCTCCTCCCAAATTTTCAAAATTGTAATCTGCTTTTCTCAGAAGGAAGGTCAACCCAGGTTGTCCTACAGAACTTGTAAAAGTTCTAGTTCAGAGATGCTGGCATCCCATCCTTACTTTTGTGCTGTATTATCAGCTTGTCAAAAGGCTGAACTACCCTTAGACATTCCCAAGTTCACATACCCTAGTATGAGCATGATAAACTCAGAGAGGCTTTAGATTAGAATATTGAAAACATCAGGTTTTGAAGAACCATGCTTCATTCCAGTCTTTTACATCAGCCAGTTCATCTCAACAACATGCATTCACAACAGACAAAAAAATAGGTGTGTCAGCCTCGTATTATCAAATACTTAAAAACAGCATCTTGCCTTGCACAATGCCTTTGGTGTGTCTGACAGGAAGCTGCTAGCTAGTCAATGATCTCTTGCGTCATTTTCCAGACATCACAGATCAATATTTGGGTAATCAATTTGATCCTGCAGGCAATCTAATTGGTCTCCAGTTGCTTTTGGCCTAACAGACTAAGCCTACTATCTACTATGCCCCAGCACACATTCTTGCTTTACCTTATTTCTAGCTGTGGGTAGAAGCATTGAATAGTAGGGTTTTGAGAGTATTAAAGTGACTTTTCTTTATAAGGTTTCATCAAACATTTGTGTGTGAGACATTTCCTGTGGAAAGGAAGCTCTACCCTGGGCTTGTCCCACTCTGGGCTTGGTTATAAGTTCTTTGCCTAACTAAGAGTTAGCTGTACAAGGCAGTCCTTCCACACTGAAGGCAGTTATGTTTATCCAAGATTCTCTCATTTTCTTACCTGACTTGAGATAATGATGAGCTTTCTGCTTTATTGTTCCTTATTCAGACTTCGTCCTTTTGGGCCAGCAATTCCACCTGTTTCTCCATGCACGCTCTCATTTTTTAATTCTGTTTCAATGTTTAATCAGAAAAGACTGACCCTGTAAGTCTTTCACAGGATTCCTGAATGGAGGAAGCCGATTGTGAAGAAACTAGGGGACTTAAAATAAAACAACAAGTCCTGAACAAAAGTAACCTAGAACAAAAGACTGCAGGGGTTTCCAGCCCTGCAGGCTGATGCAAGGTTTGCAGGACAGAACTTGTGCAGATTTCTGAGGACTGTTGAGTTTGTTTCATGGTTGTCACTCAGAATAGAGCCCTGTGATGCTGAAATACAGTCAACTGGGAAGTGAGCACCCTTCCTGGATCCTAAGCTGGGGTTCACACTCCATTCTGGAATTCCTTGACTGTGATCTGAACTCCAGGGACAAAGGCTCACCATACCTTTAAGAATGCCCAGGATAGGGAACCTGAAATGATCCTATCCTATAGCAATACTGACGAATATCTTGCATATCACCATAAAACCTTCATCTGGTGATGGATGGAGATAGAGACAGAGACGCACAATGGAGCACCGGAATGAGCTCCCAAGGTCCCAATGAGAAGCAGAAGGAGGGAGAACATGAGCAAGGAAGTCAGGACCACGAGGTGCACACCCACCCACTGAGACAGTGGGGCTGATCTATTGGGAGCTCACCAAGGACAGCTGGACTGTGACTGAAAATGCATGGGATAAAACCGGACTCTCTGAACATGGCGAACAATGAGGGCTGATGAGAAGCCAAGGACAATGGCACGGGGTTTTGATCCTACTTCATGTTCTGGCTTTGTGGGAGCCTAGCCAGTTTGGATGTTCACCTTCCTAGACATGGACGGAGTGGGGAGGACCTTGGACTTTCCACAGGGCAGGGAACCCTGACTGCTCTTTGGACTGGAGAGGGAGGGGGAGAGGAGTGGGAGGAGGGGGAGGGAAATGGGAGGCTGGGAGGAGGTGGAAACTTTTTTTTTTCTTTTTTTCAATAAAAAATTAAAAAAAAAAAAAGAATGCCCTATGAAGTCAGTGGGGAGGCCCAGCATGACAAAGAAATGGCCTAGGCTTCTCTAGTTTTCCCCTCTACCCAGTGCCTCCTATATTGGCAAAACCAAACAGAATTCAGCTCGCAAAGCAGAAATGCATTTTCAGACTTCCAGCTTCTGGAAGTTGAGTAAAGAAGGATGGATTTGAAACAGAGAGAAAATACCTTGTTTTTAAGCTTTTAGTAGAATTTTGATAAAAGTAGATGCATTTTAATTATACTTTAAACAAAGGCTTAACAATTCTTCAAATGTCAATATTTACTTACTGATTCATATGTAGCTTCACAGGAAAACTTACTTCAATTATTTTAAATTATTTTATATATTTCCTTCCACATGCTAAGTAAGCATTCCACTACTGAGTTAGATCCCAAGCTCTCTTCTACTTTTTTTTTTTTGCTTAAAAACTCATATTTTAAAATATTTTATACACACATATAATACAAACTCTCTAGGGAAGTTTAAACTAAAAAATTAATAACAGAGACCCATTAAAACTTTCGTTGTCAGAGTAGAAAGGACAAAATAAGTTGTTTGAAATGTTGCCTTATCCCTGTAAGAAAAGGTAGAAGCAATTTCACTAATAGCTTTGGTTTTCTTCTTCATGAGAGAAAAAAAGTTCCAGCTACAAACACACTGGCTGTTATGGGAGGGAAGAAAGCATTTCAAGTCTTGCAATTTTTTTTTTCTACAGTATTCTGAATTAAGGATCATTGAGCTAGATGAAAGACTAAGAACACAATTTCCTCATCTTGAAAATGCTTTCCTAAGTGTGGGTACAGAATGAAGAACAGTGACCTGGCGTTATGTGCCCTGATTCCAGCCCTGGCTCTGCCATTAAAGTCCATTTGCAAGTGACTTTTTGAGCCTGAGGCTTTCTCTCCGAGGGCAGGGACCATGATCCCCAGGTTTGCAGAACGAACCACTAGAGGATGGATAGATATACTTGCTTCTCTTGTAGAAGTCAGAGCTTTGGAAAGAGAAGGGGGACTCTAATGGATTCGGATTGTTTGTTTGAAGCCGAGTCTCTTTTCTTCTCCCTGTGCTTTTGTGGGCAATGGGTAAAGAAGTCATTCTGTCATGGGGCCTTTGTAGCCAATAAAAACCAATAAATGCTTTCAACTTTCATTTTCATTATTCAGTAAATAAAATACATTTGAAAAGCAGAGACAAATCAAAAACCAAGAAACCAAGAAAAATATTGGGTCACTACAGAGGAGTCAGACCTTGACAAAAATTCCAGTGTCTGCTTAAAGGCTGCAATCTTGTCTGTGACCTCTCTGAACTACAAATGGTAGAAAGAAAACTAAGCACAAATATTTCCGAGGAAAACAATACACTGATCAACGGAAGTCACCAGTGTAATTTTTCACACCAACAATGTCAACAAAACGGTAAGGTAAAAAGTAGCAGTTGAGAGTCTCTGTACCTCTCTGGTGTACTGATACTGAATCCACCAAAGCTTTGGTGTTCTACCCACCATTATGCATGCATTTGACTAACTCACACAGAAGAGTTCATAGAAGAGGTTACCACCCTCTCTGCCTTAGTCTAGACTGCTGTGTGCTTGTGCTTGTATGTGTATTGGAAAGAAAAGGAGATAGATTTTCTTCCTCTGTAGTCTTTCATCACATAACATATAAAGATTTATTGATGAAGCTGGGGTTTCTTTCTGGCTAAAAAAGACTTTAATTTTAAACTCTCCTTAAAGTCAAGCTTCAGGTCCAAATATAAGACAGGGAAGAAATGATTGGCACTGACATTGGAGGGATGGTTGAGCTGTAAACAAAATCACAGGTATTTAATTTAGGAACAAAAAGCTGGTTCTCTTGCTTCCAAAGCACATCTTCAAGAGCACAAAACAGTATTTCTAACGTCATTCACTAATGCAGCTTCATTATGAAAGAGAGCGAGCAAGCGAGCGAGAGGACAGAAGTATTTAAATTTTGAGAGCATTGACCATGGAAGTTTAAATGTTTCACCCTAAGAAACTACTGAGTTCAGCTATCACTAACAATGAAAAGTTAGTATGTGGCTTTATACTTTAAATTCTAGTGGCTTAGCCTATTGGAGGGACTTGTCTATCCCAGCCCCCCCCTTCTCGGGGTTCCAGGACCACGGCCATTTCTCATTTACTCAACAGATTATATCACTCGGTTCATGTCTTCTCAGTGAACTCCCGTCCTATTCTATCCCAGGATGGACAGCCTCAGGCTCCTAGATCAAAGTTGCATGGGCTAGTAGAAGCACTGGCTCACAGTTTCTCGCTAGTGGAGATGTTCTTTTTTAACCTGCAAGTATTCTGGATCTCCCCAGCAGCTCAGCAACGCAAGCTTGACAGGCCCTGTCCTTCCTAGACTGTTAATTTCACAGCCGGATGAGTAGAAAGGTAATTTATATGGGTCACTCAGATTTAAAACGCTGCCATGTCTCCTGACTAGGTGGGATGAGAGGATTTAAAAGAATTATTAGTGTGGTCTGCACCGACGATCTGTGGGCTCTTCGCCACAGTCCATAGCTTTTCCATTTGGAAAATGCCCACGTGGCAGCCCCATGTTGACTGTGGATTACAACTGAGATGAGAAGCAAGCCGCCGGGTGAATATTTTGTTTTCATCTATTTTTAATTAATTGCAAACTTCCTTTTTTCATTTGGCTGGCCATGCTCTGCAGATCCCAGGGACACAGGAGCTCTGCCAGCATGAGGAGGCACTGTGCAGAATTGTGAGAGGCAGCTCATCTGCTTGCTCTCTGTCCTCAGGCGATATCGAACCACCTCTTCATGCTTGGAACCTGCCTTCCAAACGGTCCACTGTCCTTCTTCCCCACCTCTAATCCAGACAGATCTATTTGCCCATGAGGATTTGCAAACACTCCTGGAATGAGCAGGCTCATCCTGGGCAGAGAAGCTGGGGAACAGATGAGTAGTCAACAAGCAAACAAAACCCCTAAGGACTTGGGAAGCAATCACATCTCTTTTGGGGTGTGATTGAATTGAGGCAAATTCAAAATATATTCTTTTCTGTTTGTTTGTTTGTTTAGTTTTGTTTTTCAAGACAGGGTTTCTCTGTGTAATGGTCCTTGGCTGCTTTAGAACTCATTCTGTAGACCAGGCTGGCCTCAAACTCAAAGATCCACCTGCCTCTGTCTCCTGAATTCTGGGATTAAAGGCGTATACCACCACTGGCCCAACTACGTTCTTGAATAAATGTGTTCTTTTGGGGACACTGATCCCCTAGCCTTCCAATTGTCAGCTTCTGATCTATATCCCAGTTGCAATGTAGGCTATATGAAGCCCCTGATATCTGTGCTTTCTTTAAAATCGTTATTAGGAGAATTGTCCAAGGGGACAGATGTATATATTATCTAATATTTGGTCCATGTGTTTTAAAATCTAAGTTAAATAACAATAACAAACCAAAACACCATTGTTCCACCAAAAATGATAAGCTTGGTAATGTGCACACCCTCTGTCTATATATGCTTAGCTAACGAACAAAAAAAATGGATTAGTAACAATGACAGTCATTGTATATCAGCTTAAATGAAGAAATAAAATTCCTTTCTTGCCTTTCAACTGAAGTTAGATTTGGAATTGAGTAATGACAAAAGAGGCTAACTCTGTCACAGGCAAATCACACTGGTCCATGGGGGATGCCTGGGATTTAAGAACTATGCAGGGCAAAGAGGTGGTCTGGGTTCCAGCAGGCAGAGGGAGTCAACTGAGGTTGTTGTCCAATGTCAGCACGCTCCTAGGCAGCCTCAGGAGATACCAAGGAATAAAGAAGACAGGAAAAATAAATCACGTGTTCTTTTTAGAAACCCTACGTTCTTGCCATTGCTTCAGCACTTGGGAGTTTGTTTTTGTAATGCCTGCCTTATTATTATCTTTTTGAAACTCTCAAATCCAGACACTGATAGGCAATTAGTGTAAATAAAGTGGAATGACCAAAATGTAAAGGAAATGAGTAAAATTTCATGAAATCAAGAAAAAGAAGGCAGTAAGTGTCAACAAAACGTGATACTGGTTCTTTAAGGGGACAAAATCAGATGCTTTGTGAGACTCATGAAAACATAAAGGATGAGGTAAGCTACATTAGGGATCAAAGTCCCAAATGAGCATGGTATGCATGTGTTCAGAAACTGTACTGCAATAAATGTGAAAGTAATAATCAAAAGAATAATAGCCTAGAATATTACTAAATTTATAGAAAAATTATGAATAAAAATACAAACAGAAAGGAATTTAATCAGTGGGAGGTGGCAGCTCTTCCAGGTAAGTGCTTCACTTTGAGACTCTCACAGCTACTTTTGATACAAGATTTTCTGGGGAATAGAAGGGAAGTCTTTATAGCTGGTCCCGTATGGATAGCAAAAAATGTATGACTAAAGTTTTAGAACTGTGGCACCACAGAGAAAATGATACTGGCTATTTTCATTCATGAAAATGATGCAAAATTGTAGATAAAATATTAACAAAGCAAATCTAACAATGTATTAAAATATATAGTGTGATCAAGTAGAGTTCATTTTGGAAATGTCAAGATGATTAAACATTAGAAAAATTTATTAATTTTATTCATCATATGAAAAGACTGAAGATGAAAAACATAATTATCTCAAAAGATTCCGAAAAACTACTTGATAAAATTCAATACCCATCCAAGGCAGGAAGCAAAGAAATTCATAAATTCAAAGTAATATTGAAAGAAGTGGGAAATTCTCTGATCTAATATAGAATATCAACTAAGAACTTAGATAAAATACTATAATTAATGGGGAGACTCTAAATGCTCCATTCAAGTCTTTCATAAGTGATATATGCAGTCATTACTCCATTTAAATATTTTACCATGATTTTAGCTAGTGCAGCAAGACAAATTAAGTGAGAAAAGATCAGAAGGAAAAAAAATGACTATTATCATGATGTCAACATGGAAAATATAGAAAATTCATAAACTCTTAATGACTGATGATAATAGCTGACTAGACTTCTTAGATCCAATAGCACCACTCAAAACCTGTGTTTGTTTTTTACTTCTATAAAATGTAGTAAATGTAGTTGAAGATAAACTTCATGAAAGAATTGTAATGTCTTTATTAGAACAATTGTAAAATTATAATTAAGTACCCAAAAGGTACTGTAAGTCTGATGCCAGCCTGATCTGCATAGCAAGTTCCATGGTAGCTAGGGCTACATAGTAATACCCTATCTCAAAAAGAAAAAAATTAATATTGCAGTTAAAATAAAATTAAGTCTTGAAATCCGTACATATCCTTTCTCCCTACTAAAACCCTTTTGGAATATCTTATTTTTTCCATCGATGGTGATTGAAAACTTTGCTCGGTATGTTATGCCCAGATATCAAAGCCCCCCAAAACCCAACAAGGAGACCAAGTCCCATATTTAAAAGCAAAGAGCCTTTATTTTATGCAAGTTTGCAAATTCAGTCTCTCCGCATGTTCAATGTCTTGAAATAAATGAAGAGCCATGAACTCAGAGTTGGTTTTTTGTAGTAGTAAAAGTGGGGGTGAGGGGTTTCTGAGGCTCAGGATTCCTGATATGGCTGACATTTGTCATTGGGTGTTCTGGCGAGTGTGTGCTGGCCGGTGATTCTATCTACAGTGGTTGGAATGTTCGCATTTCCTTTGGATGGTCTGTTCTTGGATGATGCTTGGGTAATCTGTTTGTGATTCTTCCTGCAACCAGGTATTGCTTCAGGGTAAACTACTGAGACTCAGGCCTCCATTAAACTTATCAATGGCTGAGTGATATCACTCTGGCAGGTGATAATGGTTGGAAGGAAAGAACTTCCTTTGGGTGGTCTTTTTCTATTTAGTTTATCATGGCTGGCTCCAATATTGGCTGGCTCCTATAGGTCTGGGCTCGCATCTATGGTTTCTTAGTGTCTGCAACACATCTGTCCAGGACCATCTGGTTTTCATGGTTTTTATTGAGAAGTGTAATTCTGATAGGTCCAGCTTTATATGTTACTTGTATTTTGATTATTATATGGCTAGGGGACTTTTATGTCCAATTTATTTGGTGTTCTATAAGCTTTCTGTGCTTTATAGGAATAACTTTCTTTAGGTTGGGAAAGTTTTCTTTTATGATTTTATTGAATATATTTTCTGTGCCTTTGAGCTGAAGTTCTTCTCTTTTTTCTTTCCCTATTATTCTAAGGTTTGGTCTTTTCATGGTTTCCCAGATTTCTGAATGCTTTGCGTTAAGAATTTGTTGTATTTAATGTTTTCTTTGTCTGATGAATCTGTTTCCTCTATAGTATCTTCAACCCCTGAGATTTTCTCTCCCATCTCTTGTATTCTGTCGGTTATGTTTGCCTCTGTAGTTCTCGTTTGTTTACCCAGGTGTTTCATATCCAGAATTCCCTCTGTGTTTTCCTTATTTCCTCTATTTCAGTTTCCAAGTGTTGAACTGTTTGCTTCACCTATTTGATTGTTTTTTCTTTGTTTTCTTTGAGAGATTTATTTACAGCTTCCATTTTTTTTGTTTGTCTTTCCTCCATTTAAGGAAATTTTTCATTTCCTCTTTAGAGGTCTCCAATGTCCTCATAAAGTTACATTTAAAATTGTTTTCTTCTGCTTCTTCTGGGTTAGGATGATCAAGTCTTCCTGTCATATAACCACTGGATTCTGGTGTTACCATGTTGCTTTTTAGGTTCTTGAAGGAATTCTTGATTTGTGCCTACTCATGTCTTCCTCCAATTGGTGCTGGCGGTGTCTTTGCTTCTTGTTCCAATCCTTGCAGTGGTTGTTTGTGTCTTTGGGAACTGTTCTTGATCTGCTCTGTACTCTCACTGTCTATGTCAGGATGCCACTGAGGTCTTTCTTGGCCTGCTCTCTTGGTCTGCTCTTTTGGTTGACTTTGTACAGTCACAGCCTGTGCTTCAGAGTTCCTCCCTTGGTCCTCTCTGTGCAGGTGGATCTTTGAGTTTGAGGCCAGCCTGGTCTACAGAATGAGTTCCTCTGAAATTTCAGGGTAGGGTATGGTCAATGGGGGGGCTTGAGAACAGAGTGGGATTTACAGCTTGCAAGGTCTTATTGATGGGGTGGGAGTGTTGGAGCAGCCACCTGCAAGATGGTGCCTGCTGGTTGACTAGAGAAGCTGAGTCAAGTGTGGGAAGGGGTTCGGTGTTTTTCCCTCCCTGCCCCTCAGTATGGAGAGCCTAGAGAGTGGTCTGCCCTGTAGGATAGGTGGTCACTCACCTCTTGAGCCTTTCAGTTTTAAGGACATGGGAAGGGTCAAAGGGAGGAAAGAGAAGGGGGAGAGCAATTATATTCTATTTAAAATGTAAAATAAAATAAAACTTGAAAATTTTTACTTTAAAAAGGAAACGAGGAATAACCAGTGTGACAAATATTTTGTAAACAGAGCAAAAAACAACTCATGCAAAAATAAGGAATTTCCATTCATACAACTGACAGAGAAATAACACTCAGAATATATGAAAATGTCTATAGCTCAGTAGGCAATGATTCTGTGTGAAAAAAAACAAAGAGAAGCATGAAAAATCTGTTTGCCAAAGTGAGGGATCCCTAAATATATGAAAAGAATTTTAACTACTCTAATTCATGGAGAATACCCATTAAAATGACATGCATTTCACCCCCAGAGATAAGAACAACAGATCATCAAATGACAATTTAAAAAAATAGAGAAACAGTACCTGGCTGATTCTTTCAGTACAATGATACATGGGTTCAACCACTTTGAAAACATTTTTTTTTCTCTTTCCCCAAAGCAAAACAAAACCAGAAACAACAAAATGAAACTCAAAACAAACAAAAATCAATAATACAAAGAACCAACAAAAAACAAACAACAGCCCTCCCAACAAAACAAAATGCACACACATACACACCAAAACAAAACAAATAAACAAAGACTAATAAGGAGTCAGTTTTGTGTTGGCCAGCTGCTTTTGTGCATGGGACATACCATTGGAGAAGATTGCTTTTCTTCTTCCCAGGTACTAAATGTAAATAGCACTTTGGTGTTAGGGGCATGACTTCCCCTTCTCAATGCCAGGATTTTGTCTATTTGAATCAGTGCAGGTCTTGGGCTCTTCCAGGTTTTCCTTACCGCCCACCTCCCCTGCTTCCATCTTCAAGAATCACAGAAAAGCAAAGGATGAAATTTTTACCTGCTATGATATTTCAAGTTATTACTTGTAGTTTATGTCATACAAGCAATAGAGTTTTAACTTTCCAACTTTGGAATGCATGTAGTTTAACATTGTTATTTTTTTTCAAACTAAAGACATTTCTTTTGCGTGTATCTTTAATTTTGCTTAAGGGTACTTAAATTACCAGGTATATTTATTTGACAATTAAAATAGTTCTTAAAAATTAAACATATATTTATATGTCTTTTTATTGATTTTACTGAGCTGTATATTTTTCTCTGCTCCCCTTTTCCATCCCCTTCCCTTCAATCCTTTCCCATGGTTTCCATGCTCCCAATTTACTCAGGAAATCTTGTCTTTTTCTACTTCCCATGTAGAATAGATCCATGTATATCTCTCTTAGGATCCTCATTGTTGTCTAGGTTCTCTGGGAATGTGAATTGATTTCCAGGTTCTGGCTATAACAAACATAGTTGAGCACATGTCCTTGTGGCATGATTGAGCTTCCTTTGGATACATACCCAAAAGTGGTATTTCTGGGTCTTGAGGAAGGTTGTTTCCTAATTTTCTGAGAAATCACCATACTGATATCCAAAGGGGCTGTACTAATATGCACCCTACCAGCAATGTAGGAATGTTCCCTTTACCCCACATTTTCTCCAGCATAAGATGTCATCAGTGTTTTTGATCTTGGCCATTTTTACAGGTGTAAGATGGAATATCAGAGTTGTTTTGATTTGCATTTCTGTGATGGCTAAGGATGTTGAGCATTTTTTAAAAGTGCCTTTCAATCATTTTAGATTCTGCTGTTGAGAGGGTTCTGTATAGGTCTGTACTCTATTTTTTAAATTGGATTATGAGTTCTTTTGGTGACCAATTTCTTGAGTTTTTTTTTAATACACTGAGATTTTTTATTACTTAAAAAATACCAATTTAAATTCCCACTCCCTTCCCTCCTCCCAGTTTCCTCCCTCTCCCTCCACAGACCATACCCCCACCCTCCTACCCTAAGGAGGTGCCATGCACCCCACCTTGTGGAAAGTCCAAGGCTCTCCCTACTTTGTCTAGGTTGCGCAAGGTTTACATCCAATAAGAATAGTATCCCACGAAGCTGGTATATGCAGTAGAGACACATCCCAGTGTCACTATCAGTGGCCCCTCAGACTGCCCCAGCTGTCAACCCCCTTCAGAGGAGTTTGGTTGATCCCATGCTCATTCACTCCGAGTTCAGTTGGAGTTGGTGAGCTCCCATTAGCTTAAGCAAACTGTCTCAGTGGATGACCCCCTCATGGTCTTGAATTCCTTGCTCATACTCTCACTTCTCTACTCTTCAACTGGACCTTGGGAGCTCAGTCCAGTTCTCTGATGTGGGTCATTGCCTCTGTTCCCATCTGTTGTTGGACGAAGGCTCTATG
Source organism: Microtus ochrogaster (assembly GCF_000317375.1). Lineage (NCBI taxonomy): Eukaryota > Metazoa > Chordata > Mammalia > Rodentia > Cricetidae > Microtus > Microtus ochrogaster. Next base: position 965,211 of record NC_022035.1, on the reverse strand, counting down.
GTGATATTTAAGATAATCATCAGTCTGACTACAGGGTAAGGTCAGTTCAGACACCCTCTTCTCTATTGCTTAGGGTCTTAGCTGGGGTCATCCCTGTGGGTTCTTGGGCTTTTTTCTAGAGCCAGGTTTCTTGCTAACTCCAAGATGGCTCCCTCAATCACGATATCTCTTTCCTTGTTCTCATATCTGTCCTTCCTCCACCTCAACTATCCCATTTCCTCCTTAATTCCCCTTCTCCCCTTCCTTCTACCCACCACCACCCACCCTGCTCCCAAATTTTTGTCTGATTCCAGTTTCCAGTTGGGCCTATATATGTTTTTCTTTGGGTTCACTTTATTACTTTATTTCTTAGTTTCCCTAGAATCCTGACCTCATTGCCTTTTGTTTATGACTGGTATCCACTTATGAGTGAGTACATATCATATTCGTTTCTTTGGGTCTGGGTTACCTCACTCAGGATAATGTTTTCTAATTCTGTCCATTTGCATGCAAAATTCAAGATGCCATTATTTTTTTACTGCTGAGTAGTACTCTAATGTATATATGTGCTATTATTCATTCTTCAGTTGAGGGGCATCTAGGTTGTTTCCAGGTTCTGGCTATTACAAATAATGCTGCTATAAACATAGTTGAACAAATGCTTTTAGTATGATTGGGCATCTTTTGGATATATTCCCAAGAGTGGAATTTCCCAGTTTTCTAAGAAACTGCCACACTAATTTCCAAAGTGGTTGCACATGTTTGCATTCCCACCAGCAATGGAAGAGTGTTCTCCTTGCTCCATAACCTGTCCAGCATAAGCTATTATTAGTGTTTTTTACTTTAGCCATTCTGACAGGTGTAAGATGGTATCCGAAAGTTGTTTTCATTTGCATTTCCCTGATATCTAAGGAAGAAGAACATATCCTTAAGTATTTCTTGGCCATTTGAAATATAAAATGGAAAAATGAAAGTATATTTAACAAACGGTGCTGTCATAACTGGATATCAACATCTAGAAGAATGAAAATAGATCTACAGATATTCTTTATAGATGTTTAGAAATAGTCTTTCCAACCTCATCTGGTCCACCCAACTGGAAACCCAAGATTAAAGAAGAGAATGAGTGTGCACCTCTGTTTTCTGAACAGTTTGTTAACAGTCTCGGCGAGTTAAGTACTTGATCTGGAGCCAGGAGCCCTGCCTTCTTTCTTTGCTGCTGTGCCTCCTCTGAAATCTTATGTGCTTCTGCTTCTTAATTTTTAAAATGATAGCACTGACTTATCTCTAAATCCTTCCTAGTCATAAGATGAATTATAACTGGAAGACCTGAACTGAGGAGCCCGAGGCCCCTGTGAGGCACAGCACCTCTTGCATTAAGGTAATTAAAGCTAAACTTTGAAAACTAGATTCCACTAATGTTTTAATAGAAAAGAATTTAGTAAGCAGATTAAATGTCAAGGTTTATGAAAGATTCTTGGAAATGGGTACAGGTGTCTTTAGATCTGAAGGTGAGACAGCAAGGTCCTGGAAGGGAGAAACCAGTGCCTTAGAGGGAGTCCTTGCTGATTGAAAGCGTGTGAAAGGCACTGTGTGCTTGGGCATATAGACTGTGAATAAGGATGGGAAGATCAAAGATGGACAGATGAGTGTAGGAGAGAATCAAAGACTGGTTTATGAGAGCAGCTCCCCAAGTGGCATCCTAAATCCCAGCTAACCAAGAGCCATTTTTTTTTTATGGCAGAGGGAATTTACATTCTCTCTCCTCCTCCCTCCCTCCCTCCCTCC